>NC_089744.1:72627783-72630143 GCF_040412425.1 Macrobrachium rosenbergii | reverse complement strand
AAGGAGAGGATATTAAAGCACTGCAAAATAAAACAAGATCTCATTCTTGTGTGATCATCATCATTTCTAAAACTAAGAAGAAATGTTACTAAGAATATTATATATATATATATATATATATATATATATATATATATATATCATATATATATATATATATATATATATATATATATATATATATATATATATATATATATATATATATATATAAACAATTATGAAAGACATAATTTCTATTCATTCAGTCTTTCATTAAGGTAAGGAAAGAAAAACTGAGTTTTTTTATTGAAGCCAGATATCTATTAAGATATTAAAATTTCCCTCAGATTTTTCACAAAAGAAATAGGTTCATTAGAATTCATAAATCCTCATGTTACATATTCAGAAAGTTACCTCCAAAATAATGGCATGTGCTAATTTTTAGTAATCTATTCTAATTCAGGACCATACCTTATGATGAGAACATACTTCGAATGCCATAGACAAAATATACACATGCATTCTATATATATATATATATATATATATATATATATATATATATATATATATATATATATATATATATATATATATATATATATATATATATATATATATATATATATATATATATATTATATATATATATATATATATATATATATATATATATATATATATATATATATATATATATATATATATATATATATATATATATATATATATATATATATATATATATATATATATATATATATATATATATATATATATATATATATATATATATATATATATATATATATATATATATATATAACATCAGTTAAGTACACTAACTCCTGTTACATATCTTCTTCTTGTGAGCATTAAACCTTTCCTGAACAAATGCGATCCATCCTTATAATTTAAACTTCTAGCTTTATGTAGTCTAGGGATGATTGTTTTTGAGGTCATCATTAGGCCTCTCAATGGTTCATAATGAAACAAACGAATATTCCTCCAACAATCTTTCGTACCCTCACAAAATATATATTTTACAAATATATATTTTTGGGGGAAACAATTTCGGATGGTAAAGGCAGTGTTTAGCATTTGTTCGAATACCTTTGGTTTTGTTTGTTCTTACTAAATCTTGTTTCATGCTCCTTAATATCCTTTTTTTCTCCTTATTTTCACTAGAATCAGTTTTGATCGTCATTTAATGACATCAAGGGTTCACAGATCTTGCAAAATTAAGTGGCGACTTTCATGATTAGTGAGTGAGTGCCATGTATTTACCTTTACTTAGATGGAACTTATACATAAATGTATGTCATTTCCATTATTCTCATAGGTTTCTTATTTACCTTACAGATAGATATAAGCATTCCCTACCTCTGTTAAAATTAAATCAGAGGAACTAGTAAAGAATGAGACAGTGGGTAGTTGTCTTTGGAATCAGAGAGATCAACTTACAAGGACTCTGATTATAATCTTTAAGTTTTATGTGACGATTAACTTGTATGAATGTGCGTATGATCCAGTTCATAACTGTATGAGTATTGCATTACTTCAAACCTAAGACCTCTTTATAGTTAAATCTCTCTGTTCTCTCTCCTCCTCTTTATCGGGCATAAATGAATATTGGTAATTATAAGCTCTTTACCACTTTCATTATTGGAAAATGAGGCCGGGAACAGATGGCGCCGGCAGCAGTAATTAACCAGGTAATTACAATAGAATTAAGCTTGATCATATCTAACAGCTATAAATGAGTTAAGTTATGGTTCCATTTCTTGAATAGGATTATCCATTTTCATACGATTAATTAGCCAGTTGTGAATTTTTTTCGGTATTTCAAAAACCGATGTCTTTGCTGGGTATTAGAAATTTAGTTATAAAGTGATTGGCACTGAAGTGTGAAAGCACCTCAACACTTTTATTAAGAGACCCAAAGGCCTAGACGTTGTCAGCCAGTTTCATTTCACCTCATTTTCTTCTGTTGTTGAATAGTTTTCATACGAAACTTAATTTTCTTACAAAATAAACTAAGAGAAATAGTGGTGAAGCCATGAAAATAATTTCCTTCATTTCAGCTTTAATAAGATACCATCTACTCACCGATTCCTCTTTATTATCTTAAAAAGCAAAACGGTGATCTTCATTTAAGGGAAATACAGAAGACATTGCAGAAAATATCAACTTGCTTTCAGAATTTAATTCTAACATTTTTTTATTATTATTTAGTTAAGGACATAACACACAAATGTATTAAATTTTACTGAATGATGAAGACTAAATATATTGCTTTATAATTATTTTCTGAGATAAAATAGATCAGATTATTTATTTCTGTATTATATTGCTTTTTATTTTGCGCCTAAATTTTC
>NC_089744.1:72612783-72622783 GCF_040412425.1 Macrobrachium rosenbergii | reverse complement strand
TATTAGTCATCTGTGTGTAAATATTTCCACAAAATTACAGTAATCTTATTTGATATTGAAATGTTGTGCCTGCTATCTATATTTCGTAGCAAGAACTAATTATATGGTCGTTTTGTTGAATACTTATATCTTTATAAATATTCATTCACTGATGAATTCTGTCGATTGTTTATCGTTATAACCAAAGGAAAGGCCCAGGGAGGATCATCAGTTATCATTCCCCTTTTGTATAAATTCTTCCCAGCGTCAGGTGAATTCGATATTGAACTACATTTGTGGCTTAATATTTGTAAATGTGAAAAAAGTCACACATGTATAGGTGATAAAATTTTATTAGTATCATATCTAAGAAGATTAGTTTTGAATCTGATACTCGGAACTAGCTCATTTTTCAAAGTATTCCCTGTACAGAAAGGCTAAACATGTGTGCGTGAGCGCGCGTGTTTGTGTGTGTGTGTGCATGTTTGTATGTGTGTGTTTGTGCGTGTCTGTAGTTGGTCTAATGCTTGTTGTCTGTACATAATACAGCCTTCCAAGGTTTCAAGTAAAAGTTGAAGAAGTAAGATTATCTACTGTAGTATACAAACTTGGAAGGAATGAGAATAATCTTGAAGCACAGGAAACGACGCCTACTTATGAATAATATGACAAAACATTTTGTCCTTAAATTAAGAAAAACTTTTGCATTTAAAAAAGGAAAAGAGGGATTTGGACTTTGATATGCTATTTATCACTGTACATAATTGAATTAAAGAGTCTGATACACATTTTAAATAAAGAATGTCTTCGAGAATACTATTATTCTAAAGACGAGAAAAAAAAATACAACAGCGGAATTATCTCTGATATTTTACATTTTTTACGTTAAGGCTAGATTCTGGTGGTCATAACAGCATACTTACACTTTTCTGATATCGCCAAAAATGGTTTTCCCACTAATCACCTAATTACTGTATACATTCGTGAAGATTCAAGTTAGTTAAATGTAAGTGTAATGGAATATTATCATTTCGTTTAAGAAAATCATAACTTCATTGACACGTCCCCCGTAGGTGTATGAGAATAGTTATAATAATGAAAATAAGAAAAATAAGGAATAATGAGAGCGAAAAAAGAATGGCAGAACTCCTTTGATGACAAATTTTGAAGCTAATTATATATATATATATATATATATATATATATATATATATATATATATATATATATATATATATATATATATATATATATATATATATATATATATATATATATATATATATATATATATATATATATATATATATATATTTATATAATATATATATATATATATATATATATATATATATAATATATATATATATATATATATACCATATATATATATAAAAAAATGTGAGTGTGTATATATATATATATATATATATATATATATATATATATATATATATATATATAAAATAATATATGTGTGTGTCTGTGTGTACCAGTCAATATATGTCCAGTTTACATGGGTTTATATGTTTCTGTAAATTGAGGCTTTTAACTGTGTTGGGGTTTTCTTAAAGATAACTGCCAGTACGATATGACTTATATATTTATAATGGAAGAAATCATCTTTTGATAGCGTTTTCCAATGAAAAATCACAACCACCACACTTATTTCTAATCAGTTTATTGGACCGGAAGTTTTTGTTGGTATATGGAAAATTTTAAACAAATATTACTGTATTTATTTTGCAAATGAAATATATTTTATTAATAGCTGAGGTAAAATGGACAAAATAGAAATATAATTTTTTTAATAAATCGAAACTGTTAGGTTCCAGTATAATGTTGAAGGTAAATAAATGAAACAAGTTTCTTTATGAAACAAAAATATTCAGTAATGAAATGGTTGTTTGTTTACGATAATTTCAGCCAATAGCTTTTTTAGTTATAATGTGTTTGTAATTCAACGGATAGCCAATTGTTTTAAAAAAATTATAAGATTTTTCCAATGGTTATCGATTCATTCAAAAAGCTAGAACAAATTTTATATGCTCTTTTACTAGCGTCAATATCAAATTATCTTATATTTAATCTTTAGTTCCTGATTGATTTTTTTTTATAAGACGATATGAAATACGCTTTCTAAAGACTTAGATGAAAGTTATTATCAAGATTTTTCACCTGAATATCCAGAAAAGCAAGCGTATGATTATCTTCGATTTACAAGTAAATTCTTTATTTTATGATTTTACTATTAAGATTACTAAAAAAAAGAAAGGAATCTGGTCACGACTCTTAAAAACTAATGAAGGTACAATCAACATACCTATGGATTACTAAAATCTAAAGGACAATATTCTAACCATCTTTTCTCCATAAAAACATAAATGCATTTGCTTTTGGTCCTAGTTTACTGGATTATGCTTAAATCAATTTATTTATATAACAAACCGTTAAACAAAAAGTAACATTCTTTGGTAGTTAAGACTAGTTCCTTTAACTGATGACCTGTTAAACCCACTGACAGTATCATTATTTTAAACAACTCATTTAGGCAAATTCAATCGTCTCATGGAATTTGATAAACAGAGACGTACATCAAATGAAGCCATAACACAATTATCAAAATTCTGTTTCTTAGGCAGTTAATAAATGAAAGGAGTCGTTTTTGGTATATTCATTTGTAGTTATTTAGGCAAAGAATGAACAAGTACTTGGTGATATTATAGTGAATGAGTTCTCAACAAGCTGATAAAATGAGGTCTTAAAAATCTGTTCATGGTCTAGAAATGGTTGAAAGAAAAACATATTTAGAAAAACAACCAGATTTATAAAGATTTATCTACTATTCTATTGACTTTATCTTCTAAATGCCAATACATTTGAAAGGGTCTTTAAATTCCTGGAATTTATTAAGTGATGTCTATCATTTTTCGACATACTACTGTCTTAAAATTATAATGATTTATCATATATATATTATATAATATATATATATTTAGGATATATAAATATATATATATATATAAAATATATATAATATATAAATTATATAATGTTATTATTATTAATATTTTTTATTACTTTATCCATATATATAAATATATATATATTTAAGGAACTGTGTGTGTGTCCCATTTAACAGTATTACATGTCTGTGTGATGTCCTTATACAAAATTTCGGGAGGTTGTCTCTCATTTAGTCAGGTTTACTGGGTTTTCTCTTCTTTCTGTACGTGGAGACTTCTCCAGAAACTGTGTTGGGACATTTATATGTGTGGGTTTTATCCACATATTATATATATAAATATAATGGAAGAAATCTGAAAGCTGTTCCATCCCTTTTAGAGAAGGAAATGATTCCCTTTTATGAAAATACTGGTTTGTGACTTCTAAAAGTTTCAAAGAACCAGCTTCTCCGAGACACTGAGTTTTTGGATGAGCTTAATATGTAAAAATGAGAACAAATAGTACTAGTATTTGGTAATGACCTATATATCGGATTTTAAGTTTTATTAATAAGCTTAATTCATGGAAAGGTTAATTTTCTCCAGATAACTGTCGAAAGTGTTACGTTTTTAGTATAATGATGACGTAATTTCTGAATGAAACAAGCTATGTAAAATGAAACAAAAAATATTCAGAATGAAATGGATAAGGAACTGTGCTGAAATTCAGCTAATATAAATTAGATGGTTATCCAATTTGATTCTCAACTGTCCCGTAAAAAAATTATAAGGTTTTGTCCCATTTGGTTATCGATTCATTCAGGATAAGAACGAGGTTTCTACAATCGTTTCTCTAGGATCTTGAATTATCCGAAAAATATAATGCTTTAGTTCAGAGGCTTTTTTTCAAACTGGAAGAGATATGAAATGAACTTGACGAATTTAAACACTTCTCTCTTTATCCTCTCTCTTCTCTTCCACTGTCTCCCATTTAACCATCTCTCTCTTACGATACCACAAAAAAAAAGTTACTAAAAGGCAGCTGAACAACGGGGAATGAAGACATAAATAAGACAGTAGCCCTAACCACGTGAACAAAGTCGGGATTATCGGCCTTATGAAAAATATACTTCCATTTCTTCAGGATACTTTCTTCCTGAGAACATAAGTGTTTCCCTTCTTCGCCCACAGCAGCCAAGTTCAGGGATTTTATGCCATAAAGAGAAATAATACTACAGACGTTCTCTTATCTAAAACAGTAATTTAACACCTGGACTCTCAGTACCTAAACTTGTTCTGTGACTATATATATATATATATATATATATATATATATATATATATATATATATATATATATATATATATATATATATATATATATATATATATAAACAAAATCCAGCAACCTTTATGTAGCATAGTGAATAAAACCGGAGGTGGAAACACTATCGCTCTTTTTCAATAATTTGATCTCTGCAGATTATGAATAATGTACTCAAAAATAGAATTTTTGAGTTTATCTCTGTGTTTGTTTCGGATATAGAATTCAATTTCGGCTATATCTAGTCCTCCATTAATGTATGTTAACGCTGAAAATAATTGTAAAAATTAAAGCCCATGTAGATATTGCTTATTTTTAAGATTATATATATATATATATATATATATATATATATATATATATATATATATATGTATATATATATATATAACAAGTAAAACAAAGGTTTAAGTAAACGAAGCAAAAATTTGTTTCTTCAATTTCCATGAAATTGCTTTCAAAAGTAGACAAAAGGAAACAAGAATGCTTTCTGCGTGGAGCATAATGTTGATTTTGAAAAATAAAGGACGTAAGATAAGTATTCTTTCTCTGTGAACATTAATGTAATAATAATATCTCTGTCGGCTAAAATGACTTCACGATTAATAACCTTTGGCACTGAGATCTTCCAGTTTAGCAAATGAAAACTGAGCAAAAAAAAAAAATAAATAAATAAAAGATCCCGCCACTTCTGAAAGAAACGCAGAGAAAATATTAAGTGTGAAAAGATGAAAGTATAACTGAATACTGTTCCTTTTATCCAGATATTACTGTGGTAGACTGCCCCTTTATCCAGGTATTAAAAAAAAGCATTTTATCCATATTACTGTGCTGTCTGTCCCATTTCTCCAGGTATTACGAAACTGTGCTGACTGTTTTTATCCAGATATTACCATGGTGACTGTCCCTTTTATCCAGATATTACTGTGGTGACTGTCCTTTTATCCAGGTATTACTGTGCTATCTGTCCCATTTAACCAGGTATTACTGTTGTCCCTTTTATCCAGGTATTACTGTGCTGACTGTCCCTTTTATCCAGACTGTATTACTGTGGTTCC
Organism: Macrobrachium rosenbergii; assembly: GCF_040412425.1. NCBI lineage: Eukaryota > Metazoa > Arthropoda > Malacostraca > Decapoda > Palaemonidae > Macrobrachium > Macrobrachium rosenbergii. The sequence continues at coordinate 72,617,477 of NC_089744.1, read as the reverse complement.
CTTTTATCCAGATATTACTGTGGTGACTGTCCCTTTTATCCAGATATTACTGTGGTGACTGTCCTTTTATCCAGATATTACTGTGGTGACTGTCCCTTTTATCCAGGTATTACTGTGGTGACTGTCCCTTTTATCCAGGTATTACTGTGGTGACTGTCCCTTTTATCCAGATATTACTGTGGTGACTGTCCCATTTTATCCAGATATTACTGTGCTGACTGTCCCTTTTATCCAGATATTACTGTGGTGACTGTCCCTTTTATCCAGGTATTACTGTGCTGACTGTCCCATTTATCCAGGTATTACTGTGCTGACTGTCCCTTTTATCCAGATATTACTGTGCTGTTTATCCCATTTAACCAGGCATTACTGTGCTGACTGTCCCATTTAACCAGGCATTACTGTGCTGTCTGTCCCATTTAACCAGGCATTACTGTGCTGTCTGTCCCATTTAACCAGGCATTACTGTGCTGTCTGTCCCATTTAACCAGGTATTACTGTGCTGACTGTCCCTTTTATCCAGATATTACTGTACTGTGTGTCCCTTTTATCCTGGTATTACTGTTCTGACTGTCCATTTTATCCAGGTATTACTGTGCTGACTGTCCCTTTTATCCAGATATTACTGTCGTGACTGTCCCTTTTATCCAGATATTACTGTGGTGACTGTCCCATTTATCCAGGTATTACTGTGGTGACTGTCCCTTTTATCCAGGTATTACTGTGGTGATCTGTCCCATTTATCCAGGTATTACTGTGGTGACTGTCCCATTTATCCAGGTATTACTGTGCTGTCTGTCCCTTTTATCCAGTATTACTGTGGTGACTGTCCCATTTAACCAGATATTACTGTGGTGACTGTCCCTTTTATGGTGACTGTCCCTTTTATCCAGGTATTACTGTGCTATCTGTCCCATTTAACCAGGTATTACTGTGGTGACTGTCCCTTTTATCCAGGTATTACTGTGCTACCTGTCCCTTTTATCCAGATATTACTGTGGTGACTGTCCCTTTTATCCAGGTATTACTGTGCTATCTGTCCCATTTAACCAGGTATTACTGTGGTGACTGTCCCTTTTATCCAGGTATTACTGTGCTGTCTGTCCCATTTAACCAGGTATTACTGTGCTGACTGTCCCTTTTATCCAGATATTTCTGTGGTGACTGTCCCTTTTATCCAGATATTACTGTGCTGACTGTCCCTTTTATCCAGATATTACTGTGCTAACTGTCCCCTTTTCTGCAGCTGTTACTGTGGTGACTGTCCCTTTTATCCAGATATTAGTGTGGTGACTGTCCCTTTTAGCCAGATATTACCGTGCTGTCTGTCCTATTTATCCAGGTATTACTGTGCTGACTGTCCCTTTTATCCAGATATTACTGTGGTGACTGTCCCTTTTAACCAGGTATTACTGTGGTGACTGTCCCTTTTATCCAGATATTACTGTGGTGACTGTCCCTTTTATCCAGATATTACTGTGCTGACTGTCCCTTTTATCCAGATATTACTGTGGTGACTGTCCCTTTTATCCAGGTATTACTGTGGTGACTGTCCCTCTTATCCGGGTATTACTGTTCCATCTGTCCCTTTTATCCAGATATTACTGTGCTGTCTGTCCCCTTTAACCAGTTATTACTGTGCTGACTGTCCCTTTTATCCAGATATTACTGTGGTGACTGTCCCTTGTATCCTGGTGTTACTGTGCTGTCTGTCACCTATAACCAGGTATTACTGTGCTGACTGTCCCTTTCATCCAGATATTACTATGGTGACTGTCCCTTTTATCCAGGTATTACTGTGGTGACTGTCCCTTTTATCCTGGTATTACTGTGCTGTCTGTCCCATTTAACCAGGTATTATTGTGCTGACTGTCCCTTTCATCCAGATATTACTATGGTGACTGTCCCTTTTATCCAGGTATTACTGTGCTGACTGTCCCTTTTATCCAGATATTATTGTAGTGACTGTCCAGTTTATCCAGGTATTACTGCTGTGACTGTCCCTTTTATCCAGGTACTAATGTCTGTCCCTTTTATCCGGATATTACTGTGCCGTCTGTTCCCTTTAACCAGGTAGTACTGTGCTGACTGTTCCTTTTATCCAGATATTACTGTGCTGAATGTCTCTTTTATTCAGGTATTACTGTGGTGACTGTCCCTTTTATCCAGATATTATGGTGGTGTCTGTCCCCTTTAACCAGTATTACTGTGCTGACTGTCCCTTCTATTCAGGCACTTAGTCTGTCCCTTTATGCAGGTATTACTGTTGTGACTGACATGTGTTGTCAATAATATATTTCTATGGTCTCGAGTACATGAAATGAGGTATGATTAACCAGTAAAGTTTATTTACACATGAAATGAGGTATGATAAACCCGTAGAGTTTATTTACCACATAAGTTACAAAGGGAAGAGGGAAGGGGGATGGGGAAGGGGAAGTGGGTACTGGTTTGAGGCCTACCCTATTATTTAAGCTGGGTCAAATGATGGTCACGTGCCAAATTTTGTCTAGATTGGTTGAACGGTTCAGATTTCTATAGTTCACAAACATGCAAACAAGCATACAGACAAACATACAAACATTCACTTTTATATATAAGATATAAAAATAATATCAATTTTCCTTTTCACGATATGAACTATTATGCTATATTCACAGATGAAGAGGTTTCACAACACAATTGTCAATGCTTAATAGCTCAATTAATAACAGAAACCGAATTCTGAGAGTTCGATCAAAATCATGAGTATCAGGATCAAAGATCCTTTTTAACACCTGTGAAGGATAACATGTGCAGGATAACAATACCAAGAAAGATTACAACAATTTTGCTGAAATACGGCGTTTTGGAAATTCAAAACCCTAAAATGGATAAAAGCAGGTACACATAGTTTGAGAGTTTGTATTCTTTTTCATTTAGTGTATGCTGTCTTCGAAATAACTGTGTAGGCAGCGCGGCCAAGAGATAAGTTTAACTTTATTCGAAAGGAGAGCAACTTTCATTCAAGTTCTTTTACTAACAGACCAGAAACATGTCAGCTTTCATTGCAACGATATAATTTACCTTAAGTCAACCAAGTTCAAGTAAGTCAAGGAAGCTGTATGTCGTCCAGTGACAAAATCTTCCAGTGTATCAAGAATGATTCTTCTTGATAGAAAAATATATTGTTGCTGAAATCCTTGTACTGTACGTCGGGTGTTTACTTATAAACTCTACTCTTATCCTCTGCGTATCTAAGATGAGGGAGCTAGCCACATGCACTCCTCCAACATGAATTACTGACTGCAATTTATCTGATGCAAGGGACATTATCACACACTTTGGTATGAGGAGTTACAATTATTATTATCACAATGTTCTTATTTTGTTCATCCTTGTTTTGGAATGAAATCCTGATTCGCGGGTTGAAGAGGTAAAAAAATAATTACTAGACTATAAGACATATTAAAACAAATATAAGAGAAAGTTAGTATCTATCCTACTATCTATCTATTTATCTATCTATCTATCTATCTATCTATCTATCTATCTATCTATCTATATATCTATATATATATATATATATATATATATATATATATATATATATATATATATATATATATATATATATATATATATATATATATATATATATATACAAATTTACATGTGTATTTTTGAGGTTTATAAATCGTAAGGAAGGCTCTTTCCTTGACTTTTATCAACTTAGTATACTTAAAGGTTCCGTTTCACATTGGCGAATTCTTTACTTCTATTAGAGGGATTTGAAACTATTTTCCGAAGTTTCTTTGTCGTGCAGAGCCCAGAAACAATATATTTCCATTGTCCACGAGGTCCTAATGCCATCAAACCGTGGGTACTCCTCCGCCCATCGGCTAGAACAGTAGCATTTTTATCCCCACAGTTTTTCTGTCAGGATTCCGGACACGCCAGCCAAGCAATTTTATCAGCTTTTCTGGCCGTTTGCATCTAAACTACGGAACTGCTTTCTTTAATCTAAGTGACCAGAACCTCTTGATGCTCTGCTATGCTATTTCTCTCTCTCTCTCTCTCTCTCTCTCTCTCTCTCTCTCTCTCTCTCTCTCTCTCTCTGTCATGATCACTCATATTGCTAGTTGTTATATATATATATATATATATATATATATATATATATATATATATATATATATATATATATATATATATATATATATATATATATATATATATATATATATATATATATATATATATATATATATATATATATATATATATATATATATATATATATATATATATATATATATATATACATATATATATATCTAAAAACGTGAATGCTAGTATGTTTGTATATATGTATGTTTATTTGTTTGTATGTTAGTGCGCTATAGAAGTCCGAACTGCTTGAACAATCTAGACAAAATCTGACACATGGCCATCATTTGACCCAACTTAGATAATAGGGTGGGTTTCAACCCGTACCCCATTCCCCTTCCCCTTTCCCATTCACCTTCCCACCTTCCTTTTTTAACTGATGTGGTAAATAAACTCTATGGGTTTGTCATGCCTCATTTCATGATTTCATGTATAAATAAACTCTACGGGTTTATCATACTTCATTCTTATACTCAATACCATAGAAATGTATATTGAAAATTTTTTTCTTTTCTGTGATTAATAATTCTGTATCTGTCACCACA
>NC_089744.1:72602783-72607783 GCF_040412425.1 Macrobrachium rosenbergii | reverse complement strand
GGCCTCGTGGATCTGAATTTGATTGCCGAGGAAAATGATGAATTTTCCTCTGACACAGAAACGAGATTTGATAATTACAGGTGCTTAAGTGTAAACTCGGCCACTGGAAAATGAGGAATTCGTCTGGATTACTTTGACCCGTGTTCTATTTTTCGGAATTAGAATCAACGCTGAATTTCAACTTCAGCTACTTTCTGGGTGTGCGTTTCCTTGCCGGAGGTCCGAGACACAGAAAAGGAATTTTTCCAGGAAGAAATAACTGAGAGAATGAGGTTTGTATGATTGTCTGTCTGTCTGTTTTTCTGTCTGTCTCTGTCTAAGCCATACGAACTTTATTTATTTTTTTACGTGAAGACTATATTTGTACAAGTGAACTGCAGTTAATAGGCATATTAAAGGTAATTCACTTTACTAGTCTGGGGATTTCAAAACAATGCTCTGATTTCATACCATATTTGAATGATCTTGATATAACTGTAATCATAGGCCATAAAAAAGTAGTTTTGTTATTTGATAAAAATAATGTACTAATTAATGACAGATATTTATTTCATATATGCCCAATGTAATTTGATAAGAATATATCTACGTCTACTGAAATGCAACGGCAGATGAAAGAGAAAAATATGGCATTGTTCTCAGGCATGGAGTTCGTACCCTATATAAGAATGGAAAGAGCCCTGAAAAGTTTACGGGGATTTTATTGTATCATGTGAACTATTTCTAAAGAATATTATTCATAGATATGGTCAGAGAAGTAAAAATGGCCAGGAGAGAAGTTCAAGCTCAATTTGATATGATAATGAGAAAAGGGGTGTCTGGAGCTACATATGCTCATTATTTGGTTGAAGAAACAACTAAGATAAAGAGGTCAGTTTAGAAACAGAGGGGAATATGTGGCAGTAGAGGTAGTTCTGAAAAGAAAGTTACGTGATAACTACGTGGCAATGTGATATAAAAGTGAAAATAAACGAAATGTAGGATAAAGATAAAACAAACTGGTGTAAGAGTTGATTGGGAATATGCAAAATTCAGTGAAGGAGTCATGTGGTAGTGATAAGAATTTATTGATAAGCCTTTGTTTCAGTCTCTTTCCAAGGGGAAATGAGCTCACGGATAAAAGTTTTCATTTGAGACAACAAATTTCTGTATATTTTTCACGTGGAAAAACCAGATTATGAATTTTTAAGCTCAATATGATTAGTTAAGTTTGCATAAAGGTCAGGTCTAAATCTGGACCAGAAATCTAAAGCTAACTTTAAAAGTAGATGAATTTCTCAACATGAAATTTATTTTCAGTCGTTCCACCAATAGCGCAGTAAAAAAAAAAAATAAAAAATTCTCGTAAAGTTGTGGCAAATAAAATTTCTGACCCAGAGCATATTCACAACATTTATACCATTTTCAATTAATCTCTAATCCTGTTGCATAGAGCTGGATAAACCTGTGCATCAGTACTGTATAAACTGCAATCAAAATAGTAAATCGTATTTTGGCTCTCTCTCTCTCTCTCTCTCTCTCTCTCTCTCTCTCTCTCTCTCTCTCTCTCTCTCTCTCTCTCTCTCTCTCACTTCTATGGCTTTGGTCTGGGTAATTATCACTTATATTTTTCGTATGAGAGAGAGATTTAAAGCAAAGAGATCATAACAGTAAACAAAAAATCTATAATTCGGAAAAGTTGAAATGTGAAACAAACGGCGTAGCGTGTCTCGTAAATGTACTGCCAAGAGATACTTGCAAGAATTGAGAGTTCTTTGACATGCGAGTTTTAAATGTCTACATTTTATTCTATATTTCCTAAACATGCTCTCCGATTTGGGAAAACCAAGGTTAAATTTACGAAGACTTTATAGATGATCGTGTCAGTATCTAATAGTAACAGAGCGTAAAAAAAAAAAAAAAGTATGATCATTTATTTTATTAGTATTCTGTGTATTCTCAAGTATAAAAAGGCAAGGAATAAAGCAATCCTCAGAAGACTAGCATTATAAGAAGAGCTGAAAAACATTTAGAAATGTGTAAAGGAAGCGTAAATGGAGTTATGTGACCTGAAAAGAACCGCGAATCATTCTCATTGAAGTCTTACGGCGTTGCTTCCATGACGTGAATTGTAAGAACCATTTCTTTTCTTTTTTTTTTTTTGATAAACCTAGTGGCGGCTTCACCAACCACAGGCACCGTAATGGTTCGTTTTATCACAGTTTGGAAGACCAGTGTTGGAACTGCTGGCCTTCAGCTGTACAGAAATAGAATTTAATACAGATTTTATTTGTTTAGTCAGATAGGATTGTACCTACATTGAAGCAGCTGAATTTAACCCAGTTATCCCGAAAATATTTCTTTAAATTTCCATTGATATATTTATTTTTTTCTTAAGCTGGCCTTTATGCTTTCTATGGATTATTTTTTCGGGTACATCTGTGTATTTTTCCTTAACTTTGGACCTAAAATCAACCCTCAGCAAATGTGATAGTCGAGTCCTACCGCTTTATAATTTGGATTTCCATTAGGAAATGTTTTTTATAAATATTCGCTTAATAATAATAATAATAATAATAATAATAATAATAATAATAATAATAATAATAATAATAATAATAATAATAATAATAATAATATCTTTGAAGAAGACCCTTTAAGACATACTTCGTTGAAACTGCCATTCTTTTCAACCCAAATAATAATAATAATAATAATAATAATAATAATAATAATAATAATAATAATAATAATAATAATAATAATAATAATAATAATAATAATAATATAGATGTGAACAAAATAAAAAAATAACCTTAGCTAATATTTTTTCCAGAGTAAATCAGAGCTCCATAAAAAAAACAAAAGATTCAGCAATAAAATAGATTAGAATAACGATTGGTATAGTAAAGGCTTAACCGTAGTGTTAAAAAATAAAAGGGAAAAAGTCTTACAAAAAAGACCACTGATAACAAAGAAAGTTAGAATCGCCTCTGGAATAAAAGTGCCGGAATGTAAGTGGGCCGGGAAGTGTGAAAAACACGGCCGGGCCAACAGTGATATTGAAAAGGGGGACGTGTAGCAAAAAACAAAGTGAGAGAAAGGCTATTGGAAGTTTTCAGAGAGAGAGAGAGAGAGAGAGAGAGAGAGAGAGAGAGAGAGAGAGAGAGAGAGAGAGAGAGAGAGAATTTAACTTTAGATAAAAAAGCAAGCACTTTCTTATAGCTTGTATATAATTTGTTGTGTTTCCACGGAACATATTTCACTTAGCTATTACTCAGCATCCAACAGTGTACACCATTAAATCAAAGGACGTTGGCAGAATATCTAATGAAGCTAGACTCTGTGGACGTCAGAGCACAAATTTGTTTGTGAAGAAAATTTTTCTTCAGGAAATCCTATAGTTAAAGTTTAGGTCTGATACAAGACAACAAGGTATTGCTTGGTTACATCACTTGCAACCGATTTTCTATTAACTTATATTGTTACATTTAGAGACAACTAGTCACTTGTTTCACTAAGTGCCATAACGTTGGCCCTTAGCCCGTTATATCTAGCAAATATATTTTCCATCTTTATTAAACCCAAGCCACATCCAGACCCCAATGTCTCAAATTCTTGCTATTTTTTATTCAACGATGGATCTGGGTAAGCGAGGAAGACTTCATGGCCAGTTCCTTTGATGGCTTGTACCATGAAGAATCCAGGGACACAAAATTTTCATCTTCACAAAAATGCAACTTACAGGATATATAGTCTGTGAACGGGTTCACAACTAAATAATTTGCCATTGCCCATTTTTGGGGGGACATGTTGGTTTAGACTCTAAAGTCAATTGAACTTTGTAGTGGCCCAAAGATAAATGAGTACCAGTCTATATTGGGAACAGTTGATTATTGGCGAGTCTGGCTTTGTAAAGAAATATATCCTAAAAAAATTAGAACATTTTATACTTGACGCTGAGACAAGAGCTTCCTGCGCGAAGGCTCACAACATTTTATAATTTCACATAGCTAAAATTGTCATGCTTTCTTCTTCTGCCCCTGACCCAGATTACGAATCACATCAGCTAACGAGCCATTACCTAAGCAATTCTCTTCGTTGGCAAACAGACGCCAAATGGCTTTGGAAAATGTACCCAGATAGTTTGTCCTAATAGATATCGAACATGGGCTTTGCGATTTTGAGACAGATTTGCTGCTAGAACACTGCAAAAGAGAGAGAGAGAGAGAGAGAGAGAGAGAGAGAGAGGAACCACCCGTAAAGGAGAGAGAGCGAAAGAAACAACGTCAAAACCCACCCACACACACAAACACACACACACACACGCACACACACACGCACACACACGCACGCTTTCACACATGCCAATTGAACGGGAGAGGCAGAGAACCACAGAAAGAGTTGAAAGGAGGGGCAAATTGTGCATATTTTCGTGTCCGTAAGAATGAGATGAGAAGATTCATTTGAATATTCAATGAATTTCAATGCCAGAAATTCTTCTAGGTCTGCCATAAGGAAAATTTCCATTTACTCGATTCCATAAATGTACGGCTGGATGAGAGTGCTTTATGTATTTCAAATTGTTTTCCTTTCCTCTTGTTCAGTCTTTTTCATCCATTTTGGTGAAACAGTATTTCAAGAGAAACATTATTTAGAATAAGATACCTTAATATGAACTGTTTTTCATCGTCAAAGTTGTTTGTTATTTTTGATAAGGATTAATTTATGTGAAATATTGAGCAGTTAAGCATAAAATGTTTTCATGTGGTTTTAATTTTTTCCACACACGTTGATGAAAGAAGTTCTATTTCAGCCATTAATATACTTAAAGCACTTTTTGATTTTCAGGAACCCCTATTAAGAATATCATATATAGTTTTTGGAGCATGTATGTTTACTTTTCAGAGTAAATGATTTTCAATTTTTCGATGTTTTCTTTGTAATCCTTAATTTCCGAAATCTTATTGCTTACCCTTCAGGCAATATTGTTTGGTATTTTTTTTTCATTCCATTTGGTT
>NC_089744.1:72590820-72602283 GCF_040412425.1 Macrobrachium rosenbergii | reverse complement strand
AAGCGATTACTCAGGCGCAATTGAATAATATAAAGTAATTTAAAGAATAAACGAAATACTAAAAATGTGACGGTTTTCATACTCTGCATTAACTGGTAGTCTCAAGTCGCTTTCAAAATACCGGGAACAGAGAATTCAAAATAGGGAAATGTTCTCTTTCTTTTATTTAATATTCTGGGAGGTTTTCGTATCCATTGCAAAGAACTGTCACCAAGATATCAGAAATATAACTTAGATATTACTAGAATGAAATAAGCCAACTAATTCTAAACTCTGGAAACTTTCAAAGTTGCTATCTCGGTCGGCATACAAAAAAAAAAAAAAATTTATACATAACACTAGCTGCCCAACTCCAGGCGCCATAAAATAATGTAAGCCTTGTATTTAGTGCGTAGGCGAAGTTAGAGCAGAATATTAATTTTGAATACTTTGCTATAAAAAGTTCTTTAACTACCTGTCACGAAAAATTCTAAAATCATAAGATAAAGACGTTGTCTATTCGTGGAAAACATGTATACCATTTATCATGCAGCTCAAGATATTCAGTACTTCTGTTAACACATTTTTATTAACGGAAAAGACCAAAGACCGGATTTTCAGAGCTGTTTCCTAACATATCGTAGAATTAACTACACGCTCGATAAACTTTTCTTAAGATTTTACGGGCTAAAAACAGCTGCCGGTTTGATTCTTTTATCAAAATCACTTTTGAACTCTGAAAAGAGAGTGCTCATTTGTATAACTATTATTAATGTAGAGAAAAAGCGATGATCGTGTCATTTCTGTTTCACTGAATAAAATACCCTCATTAAATGTTTACGTTCCTTATTGACAATATCCTAATAGCAATCAGCAGTCCCCGAAGGAGTAGTGCCGTCAGTGCACCTCACAGGGTGCACTGTAGGCATTACTAAAGGTTCTTTGTTGCGTCCATTCGGCCCCTAGCTGCAACCCCTTTCGTTCCTTTCACTGTACCTCCATTCATGTCTTTCTTCCATCTTACTACCAACCCCCTCCTAACAATTATTTCAAAGTGCAGCTGCGAGGTTTTCCCCCCTGTTACACCTTTCAAACCTACCTACTCTCGATTTCCCTTCCAGCGCTGAATGACCTCATAGGCCCCAGTGCTTGGCCTCTGGCCTAAACTCCATATTCCATTCCATTCCATTAGTTATCAGTATTACCTGCCTATCATAAACCAGTTCATAGACGACTGAAGGACTCGCATTAGCAATAATTACACTACAATTTTAAGTCCCAGGGGCTCTGCCGTACACAAAGCAATTACGGTAATAATTATCATAAAAAACTTGTTTGATATTCAATCAATGTTTTTAATCTGGATATATAAAAGTGTCCTGGGTGATCATCAGCAAGACTCGAAATATTATTCCTTAAATACTGCATAATATTTTCACTTATCCTTTATTAATAAGTTTTCATTCATGAAGATATAAACCTTACAATAATTTATTAGTCATCTGTGCATAAATATTTCCACAAGATTATAGTAGTCTTATTTGATATTTAAATGTTATTCCTGTTATCTATATTTCGTAGCTAGAACTATCAGATGGTCGTTTTGTTGAATACTTATATCATTATAAATATTCATTCACTGATGAATTCTGTCGAGTGGCCGAAGTCGATTGTTTATCGTTATAACTAAACCAAAGGCCCAGGCAGGATCATCAGATATAATTCCCGTTTTGTATGGCAATACTGATTCTGAAGGCACGTAAACAAAGCAGCTCTTAATAATTCGATATTTTGGAGTGTTTTTATCGTAAAAACTAATCTTCCGATTGTGGCATAGTGTATGAGTGGTCAGTGCATCTAGTGACGGTGTACATAGGGATAAGTAAAATAGCTTTGTGATTTTATTAGCAATATACTATCAGTGCCTGACCCTCCATCAAAAATTTTTCCTTGGTTGCCATGACAACGGGAAGTTGTTTACTCGTTTTCTATGAATGTTTTAGAGGAATAACTAAGTAAGTGGAAGGAAAAGTAATTATTTTTTCACCTTTTATTTTTTGAGGTGTATTAAGACGAGATTTTATAGCAAATTGATGAGTGGTTTTGTTGGTCTACGTTGTCTACAATGCCTAAGTCATTAAGTGAGCTTCGAAAACTTTCAAGAAGTCAGATGAAAACTATAAATAAGATGAGTAATCGACAGCTTTATACGGCGGAGCAAGACCTGATGATGTCGCATTGCGTTATGTAACTGAAAATTGGATGACGTGATGCAGGAGATTGCTCAGCTGAAATGTGCTGTAACTTCCCCTGAGAGCGCTTTTAATAAGAGGATCATTGAACTGCAAGACCAGGTAAACAAGCAGAAGCTGACATAATAGCCAAGCAGCAGCGTTTTTTGGAAATCTTGGACAAGAAGGAAAGAGAATGCAATGGTTTTGCTAGGTGTTCCCTGACGATGGTGAAGCCCTTGATGATTTGATTGAGGACGATGCTAAAGTTAAGAAGGTTTTTTGAAGTAATAGGTGCATCTGGCAACATCTCATCCGTTCGACGGCTTGGTCAAAGGAACGCGACCGAAGGGATCCGAAGGCGTCGCCCAATCCTGGTCACTGTAGAATCGAGAATGATTCGAGATGGAATACTGAGAGAGCAAAGGAGCTAAAGCAGCGTGACGAAGTCTACAAGAAAATATTCATCAAGAGAGATGTGCACCCAGTGTGCGAGCGGAATGGAGGAGGTTATATGAAGCAGAAAGAGAGAAAAGGAACGTCCAGAAAACGTTGGATGTAACATTGTATTTAATGCTAAGGAACGCAAGGTGTATAAAAGATGGGGTTGTTATTGATAAATGGGGATTGTTGGGTTTTAAATCGACCACAGCATGTTACTTCAACCTTTAAATGTTATATCCTGGAATATAGGCGGTTGTAAAACCAAATTAGAAAAGAAAAATGTTGAGAAATTCTTATTACAATATGATATTGTAGCTTTGAATGAGGTAAAGACGTCTTTACCTGTTTGTCTGCCCGGATACATTTCTTACATGAGTTATGACAGGGACCATGCACACTGCGGTGGGACAACTGTATTAATGAAAAATATTCTAGCACAAGAGGTTGTAAATGTGGACACAAGCATACCTGACCAGGTATGGTTTCAGCTACGATTTATGCCGAAAGTAGTATTTGGAGCATGTTATATCCCGCCGAATGACTCTCCTTATTTTTCTCATGGGGAATTTGCATCAATACAAGAAAGGTTAATAGATAATGATGACGATAACAAGTTTATAATAATAGGGATTTAAATACGCGGTTCGGTAGAGGTGTGAGGGAAATAAATACTGAAGAATTTTCCCACCCAATTCTCGCTGATGACGTGAGTATTCCTAATGATAATGCCTATGTTTTGACAACAATTTGTAGGATCATAACTTGTTGGTGGTCAATAATCTGAAAACTTATGACAAACACTTTGTTAGCAGCAAGACTTACAAGCAGGGAACTAGATGGGTATCCGAATTAGACGTATGTGTAGGGTCAATACAGTTGATTAATTCTATAGAATCATTTCATGTACACCAACCGAGAATCTGCCTTCTGATCATGCGCCAATATCCATTAAAATGTCTAAAGGTAGGATCGATCTTGATTTTGTGTTAAAGGCGAGCATCTTTTTTGGGTGGCCATGCATCATTGATGGGATGGAAGTGTAGCGGTTTGGTAAAGAAACCAATTAAGTATAAAAAGGATTGACGGAACATGTTTAATGCCCGAATTTTAGGTATGAACATAAATACTGATGATTTTATCAATAATGTAAATGATTTTGCTTATGCTGTATCGAGTGTATTATACCAGTGTTCTGAGATGTGTCAGAGTAGTGCAGAAATGGTTGGAGAGGATAGTGGGGGAAGCATATACCGGCCGCTGGGACTGTTCTTCGGGACCATGATGATTCGAGAGTTTGGCAGGCTATAGACTGGAAGGGAAATTTCAGGTAGAAAATAAAATTGATGGGGCCCCACAGATGAGGAATTCAAAGAATATTTCGAAAGTGTATTAAATACTAGAGAAGACAGTTTTGTTGATGAAAATATACAGTCATTTGTAAATGTCCTATCCTAGATGATCAAATAACAGTCGAAGAAGTCCAGTCCCAGATCAATAAAATTAAACCTGATAAGGCTTGTGGTCCAGATGGGGTCTCCCCTGGTGTTCTTAGGTTGCTTCCAGTAGAATGGTTGCTGACACTCCTACTTTGTTTAACGCCCTTTTCCTGACTGCATCTTACCTAGTTTGTGGTCTTTGGCCAAGTTCTTTACGATTTTTAAGAAAGGCAACAGACAGGAACCCAAGAATTATAGAGGTATCACAGTTATTAACTGTTTAGCAAAGTTGTATGATATGATTCTTTGTTCACGACTTGAAACATGGTTTAAGCCTTACAGGAACAGGCTGGGGCGCAGGGGGACGTGGTTGCATGGAGCATATTGTAGCTTTGCGATTGTTGACGGACATGGCTAGGAGAAAGGGGAACAAACTCTTTGTCGTATTTGTTGATTTTAGTCAGGCTTATGATCTGGTACCAAGAGGAATGTTATTTAAGGTTCTGAAACGATTAGGTTGTGGAGCTGTTATGTTGGCAGCCTTGATAGCTATTTATAGAGTAACAAACAGCATAATTGGTACTGCAATCATAACGACTACTGTGGGAGTTCGTCAAGGAAGTTCTACATCGTGTCTTCTTTTTATTTTGTATATTAATGATCTTATTAAGTTTATTAAGAATAATTGCAATCCTGATGGGGTTTTTATCGTGGCTCCATTTATTAGTGTTAATGGATGATACAGTTCTCCTTGCAACTACTAGAGAAGGTATCATCCATAAGATATCATTATTGAGGCAATATTGTCACACTTATGGGATGAAAATTAATGCAGGGAAAACTAAGTTTTTGTTATTAGTGGAACAGCACAAGATGGTAGGTCAATTGAGATCGATGGCCTTATAGTAGAATCCTGCTCGCAATATATATATTTGGGGTCGATCTTACTGCGGATGGCTCTGTGTCTTCCTCTGTTGCAGGCCCATGCTCGATCCAAGATGCCACATATCAATAAATTTGTTTCATTTTTTGAATAGAAATAATGATATACCTTTTATTGTAAAAAAGAGTTTTGATGCTGCTTTAATGTCAGCTGTCCTGTATGGGTGCGAGTCGTGGCTGAATGCAGACTTGAAGCCAGTAGTGAAGTTATATAACTGGGGATTAAAACTATTGCTTGGCGTTAGAAAGACAACAAGTAATGAATTATGTTATATTGAATCGGGATACCCGCCATTACGAGATCTTGTTCGTAGCAAACAGAGAAAGTTTTTTAGTAGGATGTGGAGAGAGAGGTCTTCGTTGGAGGATGACCCTTTGATATTTTCAATTAAGACCGTATTAGGAGCCAGGTATAACACCAAGACTTACATAGAAGGGATTGATTAATGATAGTAGAGACGATGTAAAATTGCAATGGAAACACTCAGGCGTAACATCATTAATTCTGACTCCTCAAGAAAGGTTACATATAGAGAAATCAATCCAGACCTCTTAGTTCATGATATCTATTCTGTTAGGCATAATGTTTCCGAATTAGACAGAGTCTCATTCACTAGGTTCAGAATTGCATCTCACTCTCTGGCCGTGGAAGTGGGTAGGTGGAGTAGGAGGGGGAGAGGCCGTCTGCCGTTGGAGGAGGGTTGTGTACCTGTGGAGCCATTCAAACAGAAGTACACGTAACGCAAGTATGCTCAAGGACACAACATATCAGAGATACCTATAATTTATCTAACATGAGGGATATATTTTCAAATCAGCGAAACCCTGGCGGAGCAATGTAAGATTATTAGCTTAGTCCTCTGTGAGTATTTATGAATGTTTGTGAGGTGAAGGGAAAATGAGAATAAAAATAGCTTTTTGGAGTATGATTTTTTTATATAAATGTCAAATTTTGTTCTTAATTTTGTTTGCCATATGATAATTCTTTTTGTTTTTGTTTTATTGTTGTATAAGATAAAACCTGTTATTCTGACTTTTATGTATGTAATATTTTGTATTGCCAAGTGTAGAGTTGTGCCTTGTTGGACCAAATATAACTAATTACTGTAAATATGAGCGATGTATAATTGTTGTGGTCAATAAAATATCTAATCTAATCTAATCTATAAATTATTCCCAGCGTAAGGTGAATTCGATATTGAACGATATTTGTGGCTTAATATTTGTAAATATGAAAAAAGTCACACATGTATAAGTGACAAAATTTTATAATTAACATATCTAATTATTAGTTTTGAATTTGACACTGGGAACTAGCTCATTTTTGAGTAAGAAAGTCAAAATCTCCTAAGCTACTTCCAAGAATGTATCGTGTCTACTGTAAATCACGCTCTTGTGTTTATTAGAAGTCAAAATTTCATTTTCAAAGCATACCATGTGCAGAAAGGCTAAAAGATGTGTGTGTGTGTGTAGTTTATCTAATGTATGCTGTCTGTACATAATACAATCTTCCAAAGTTTCAAGTAAGATTTGAAGAAGTAAGATTATCTAGTATACAAACTTGGAAGGAATGAGGATAATCTTGAAGCACAGAAAACGACGCCTACGTCTAAATAATATGACAAAACATTTTGGTATTAAATTAAGAAAAACTTTTGCATTTAAAAAAGGAAAAGAGGAATTTGGACTTTGATATGCACAGTTTTGATAAAGAATGTCGTGGAGAATATTATTATTCTAAAGACGAGGAAGAAAAACAACAGCAGTATTATCTCTGAAATTACATTTTTTATGTTAAAGGCTATATTCTGCTATCCATAACAACATACTCTGATTTTTTGATATCGCCAAAAATGTTTTTCCCACTAGTCACTTAATTACCCTATACATTCGTGAAGATTCAAGTTAGTTGAATGTGAGTGTAATGGAGTATTATCATTTCGTTTAAGAAAATCATAACTTCATTGACGCGTCCCCGTAGGTGTTTAAATGTGTAATAGTTGAGAATAGTTATGAGTTATGATGTATTATATATATATATATATATATATATATATATATATATATATATATATATATATATATATATATATATATATATATATGTCAGTGTGTCCGTCTGCGTGCGCATATATAAAATCTTCGGGAGATTGTGTAGCGTAGTCTAGTTTATATGGGTTCTCTGATTTTTCTGTACGTCGAGGCTTTCGAAACTGTGTCGGGACATTTGCATATGTAAGGCGTTATGCTATATATATATTATATATACAATTAAATGGATGAAATCTGCAAGCTGTTCCACCCCTTGTAAAGGAGGAAATGAGAGCCCATATGGACTTGACTACCCTGCGTGACTTTTAAAAGTTTTTAAAGAACCAGCTTCTCCAAGACCTTTAGTTTTTGGATGAGCTTAATATGTAAAAAATGAGAACAAATATTACTAGTATTTCTAAGTATTGGTTATCACTTGGTGATGATCTATATATCGGGTTTTAAGTTTTATTAATAAGCTTAACTTACAGTATGAATTTGCTGATTAGGTGTAATTTTCTCTTAATTACCGAAACTTTAAGGTTTTTAGTATAATGATGACGTAATTTCTGAATGTCACAAGCTGCGTAAAATGAAACAAAAAATATTCATAATGAAATGGATAAGGAATTGACAAAATTCAGCTAACAGAACTTAGATTAGTTATAAAAATTTTATTAATATAACACTCCAAGTGAGTAAAAAAAATTTAAGATTTTATCCCACTGGTTATCGATTCATTTCAGGATAAGAACGTGGTTTCTACAATCGTTTCCATATTAGGATCTTGAATTATATGAAGAAAATATAATGCTTTACTTCCTTGGCGGTTTTTTTTTCAATTGAAGAGATGTGAAATGAACTTGACGAAATTTAACAGATGCCATTCCGTCTCTCTCTCTCTCTCTCTCTCTCTCTCTCTCTCTCTCTCTCTCTCTCTCTCTCTCTCTCTCTCTCTCTCTCTATCTATCATAGTGAAAATTCTAAGTGTAAGAGACAGAGGCAACACAGAAAAGAAGATAACACTTAGAAGGTTACAAAAAGAATGTGAAAGAAAATCTAACGAAAGAAAATTTTGTCCTATACCTTAGTTGGATCTTGAAAAAAGGTCGTAAACCTCCCATTTTATATACTTCCGCTACGTTGCCTGATTTCTAAGAAGACGGGTTATGTCAATTCATACAGATAAACTTGGAATCCGGACGCCATCTCATGAAATTAGTCTTTGGAATCCGAAACTTAATCTCTGAAATTAGGTCCACAAGTACAAATGTGAATGCTACAGTCTCCTGGATTTCCCAGATGGGATTCAGACCTTGTCTGGTGAATAATTTTAACCTTCTGAGGTGACTTTTACACAAGGATTACTATAACCCAGCTGTATATACTCTTTTCTAAAAATGAAATAAAAATGTATGTTTTTTGTTTCGATTGCGATGCTGAACGGTAGCTAAGTTTTTTGTTAAAAGTAACAGGTCCCGAAAGCTTATCAGTGCAACATTAAAGTCAGCAAAAGAAGAACAAGTGAATATGAAGAGCATTATAAAAGAAATTAAAATGTCTCTTCACTTTTTTTATATTATTCTTTTTAAATTCTATTTTTCTAATATATTACAAATGTGCTTTATGGTTTTTGTTTTGTCGGTAAAAACTTGTAATTTCTATCTATTTATTATTACTTTCTCTCTCTCTCTCTCTCTCTCTCTCCTATTATCTAATATTTATCTCATCCTATTGATAATATTTATTCACTTATAAATTTAACTGTGATTGCTAAACACTATATGATACCACTAAAAATCAAAGAAAGGCCACTAAAAGGCAGCTGAACAACGAGGACTGAAAACTTAAATAAGATAATAGCCCTAACTACGTGAACAAAGTCGAGATTATCGGCCTTATGAAAAATAAACTTCCATTTCATCAGGATAATATCTTCCTGAGGACATAAGTGTTTCCCTTCTTCGCCCACAGGAGCTCAGGGATTTTATACCTTAAAGGAGAATATCATTACAGACGTCCTCTTCCTCTGGACCTAATATATATATATATATATATATATATATATATATATATATATATATATATATATATATATATATATATATATATATCAACAAAACTTCCGGCAACGTTTATGCAGCACAGTGAATAAAAACCGGAAACATTATCCCTCTTTTTCAATAATTTGATCTCTGCAGATCATGAATAATGTATTCAAAAAATAGAATTTTTAGATTATCTCTTAGTTTGTTTCGAATAGTCCCTCTTCAATTTGTTCTCTTTTATTTTCTGTCCCCATTGGGTTATATCTAGTCTTTTATTAACATATGTTGACGCTGAAAATAATTGTAAAAATTAAAGCCCATGTAGTTATTACTATTTTTAAAATTATATACAGTATATATATATATATATATATATTATATATATATATATATATATATATATATATATATATATATATATATATATATATATATATATATATATATAACGAAGTTTAAGTAAACGAAGCAAAAATTTGTTTCTTCAATTTCCATGAAATTGCTTTCAAAAGTAGGCAAAAAAACAAGAATGCCCGCTGCGTCTAGCATAATGTTGATTTTGAAAATAAAGGACGTAAGATAAATATTCTTTCTCTGTGAATATTAATGTAATAATGCTATCTCTGTCAGCTAAAATGACTTCACGAAGAATAACCTTTGGCAGTAAGATCTCCTTCCTGCTTAGCAAATGAAAATTGAGCAAAAAAAAATAATAATAAAAAAGGATCCCGCCACTTCTTTCAGAAACGCCGAGAAAATATTAAGAGTGAAAAGATGAAAGCATATGAATAACGAAATGCTGGTATCAGTAAAGACAAAAAAAAAATCATTATCGCCAAAAGTCGTATCATCTCTTACATTACGAAAGCGGACGTTTTCTCACCATCTGAATCGAAAAAGATGGAAGTGGAAAAAATGACTATCGATTTTCCAATAAACAAGAATCTCTCGAGTGTTAAATCTTAACATTGCGCATATTCTTTTCATGAAGTTTTCCTGCCATAAATTATTGGTTCCTACATATTACATTACTTGGCGGTTTCAAGTGAAAAGTGCACTTCTGTCCATCCAGGTATTAATGTGCTGTCTGTCCCTTTTATCCAGGTATTACTGTGCTGACTGTTCCTTTTATCCAGATATTACTGCGCTGACTGTCCCTTTTATCAAGGTATTACAGTGCTGTCTGTCCCTTTTATCCGGGTATTAGTGTGGTGACTGAAAAGCATTGTCAATAATATATTTCTATGGTCTCCAGTACATGAAATGGGGTATGATAAACCCGTAGAGTTTACCTACCACATAAGTGACAAAGGGAGGAGGGAAGGGGAAGGGAGAACTGGTTTGAAACCTACCCTATTATTTAAGCTGGGTCAAATGATGGTCACGTCCCAAATTTTGTCTAGGTCGGTTGAACGGTTCGGATTTCTATAGCACACAAACATACAAACAAGCAGACAAACAAACATACGAACATTCACTTTTATATATAACGTGTACAAATAATAGCAACTTTTATTTTCATTATATGAATATATGAACTATTATACTATATTCACAGACGAAGAGGTTTCACAACACAATTGCCAATGCTTAATCGATCAATTAATCGATCAAAATCATAAGTATCAGGATCAAAGATCCTTTTTAACACCTGTGAAGGATAACATGTATAGATTAACAATACCAAGAAAGACTGCAACAATTTTGCTGAAATACGGCGTTATGGAAATCAAAATCCTAAAATGGATAAAAGCAAGTATGCATAGTTTGAGAGTTTCTACTCTTTTTCATTTAGTGTACGCTGTCTTCGAAAAAACTGTGTAGGCAGCGCGGCCAAGAGATAAGTTTAACTTTGTTCGAAAGGAGAGTAACTTTCAAGTTCGCTTACTAACAGACCAGAAACATGTCAGCTTTCATTGCAACGATGTAATTTACCAAGTTCAAGTAAGTCAAAAAACTTTATGTCGTCCGATGACAAAATCTTCCAGTGTATCAAGAATGATTCTTCTTGACAGAAAAATATATTGCTGCTGAAATCCATGTACTGTACGTCGGGTGTTTACTTATAAACTCTGCTCTTATCCTGTGCGTATCTAAGATGAGGGAGCTAGCCACATGCACTCCTCCAACATGAATTACTGACTGTAATTTATTTGATGCAAGGGACATAATCACACACTTTGGTATGAGGAGTTACAGTTATTATTATCACAATGTTCTTATTTTGTTCATCCTTGTTTTGGAATGAAATCCTGATTCGCGGGTTGAAGAGGTAAAAAAATAATTACTAGACTATAAGACATATTAAAACAAATATAAGAGAAAGTTAGTATCTATCCTATCTATCTATCT
>NC_089744.1:72580820-72585820 GCF_040412425.1 Macrobrachium rosenbergii | reverse complement strand
TTTCTCGGCCACCTTTACGTACTCTGTAGAAACTATTATTATTATTATTATTATTATTATTATTATTATTATTATTATTATTATTATTATTATTATTATTATTATCTGCTATGTTTATGCGTATTCGTTTATTATCATAGCTTTTTATCTTGTGTATCTAAATTTTGTATATTGTATTGTAACTATTTTGTCGATCTCTGTAAATGGCCATGAGCTGAAAAAAAGATGCTATCATTAATGTTATTATCATCCTCTAAATACACCATCGATCCTTCCTGTACATAATGCTGGATAGGACTGAAGACCATTGCAGCGTCTGAATTGGTTTCCGATCCTCTCGGAGGATGTGTTGGTTCCAGACCGGAGTCTGATTTACTCGTCTCCATAATTCGCCTGAAATCGCTCCCCTGTGTCATGGCGACGGTAACGATTTCACATTTCCCGTAATGGCCTCGTGGATCTGAATTTGATTGCCGAGGAAAATGATGAATTTTCCTCTGACACAGAAACGAGATTTGATAATTACAGGTGCTTAAGTGTAAACTCGGCCACTGGAAAATGAGGAATTCGTCTGGATTACTTTGACCCGTGTTCTATTTTTCGGAATTAGAATCAACGCTGAATTTCAACTTCA
This sequence comes from Macrobrachium rosenbergii, assembly GCF_040412425.1. Lineage (NCBI taxonomy): Eukaryota > Metazoa > Arthropoda > Malacostraca > Decapoda > Palaemonidae > Macrobrachium > Macrobrachium rosenbergii. The sequence goes on along the minus strand of NC_089744.1, from coordinate 72,585,186 downwards.
GCTACTTTCTGGGTGTGCGTTTCCTTGCCGAAGGTCCGAGACACAGAAAAGGAATTTTTCCAGGAAGAAATAACTGAGAGAATGAGGTTTGTATGATTGTCTGTCTGTCTGTTTTTCTGTCTGTCTCGGTCTAAACCGTACGAACTGTATTTATTTTTTTACGTGAAGACTTTATTTGTACAAATGAACTGCAGTTAATAGGCATATTAAAGGTAATTCACTTTACTAGTCTGGGGATTTCAAAACAATGCTCTGATTTCATACCATATTTGAATGATCTTGATATAACAGTAATCATAGGCCATAAAGTAGTTTTGTTATTTGATAAAAATAATACACTAATTAATGACAGATATTTATTTCATATATGCCCAATGTAATTTGATAAGAATATATCTACGTCTACTGTAATGCAACGGCAGATGAAAGAGAAAAATATGGCATTGTTCTCAGGCATGGAGTTCGTACCTTATATAAGAATGGAAAGAGCCCTGAAAAGTTTACGGGGATTTTATTGTATCATGTGAACTATTTCTAAAGAATATTATTCATAGATATGGTCAGAGAAGTAAAAATGGCCAGGAGAGAAGTTCAAGTTCAATTTGATATGATAATGAGAAAAGGGGTGTCTGGAGCTACATATGCTCATTATTTGGTTGAAGAAACAATTAAGATAAAGAGGTCAGTTTAGAAACAGAGGGGAATATGTGGCAGTAGAGGTAGTTCTGAAAAGAAAGTTACGTGATAACTACGTGGTAATGGGATATAAAAGTGAAAATAAACGAAATGTAGGATAAAGATAAAACAAACTGGTGTAAGAGTAGATTAGGAATATGCAAAATTCAGTGAAGGAGTCATGGGGTTGGTAGTGATAAGAATTTATTGATAAGCCTTTGTTTCAGTTTCTTTCCAAGGGGAAATGAGCTCACGGATAAAAGTTTTCATTTGAGACAACAAATTTCTGTATATTTTTCTCGTGGAAAAACCAAATTATGAATTTTTAAGCTCAATGTGATTAGTTAAGTTTGCATAAAGGTCAGGTCTAAATCTGGACCAGAAGTCTAAATCTAACTTTAAAAGTAGATGAATTTCTCAACATGAATTTTATTTTCAGTCGTTCCACCAATAGCGCAGTAAAAAAAAAAAAAAAAACTCTCGTAAAGTTGTGGCAAATTAAATTTCTGACCCAGAGCATATTTCACAACATTTATACCATTTTCAATCAATCTCTAATCCTGTTGCATAGAGCTGGATAAACCTGTGCATCAGTACTGTATAAACTGCAATCAAAATAGTAAATCGTATTTTGGCTCTCTCTCTCTCTCTCTCTCTCTCTCTCTCTCTCTCTCTCTCTCTCTCTCTCTCTCTCTCACTTCTATGGCTTTGGTCTGGGTAATTATCACTTATATTTTTCGTATGAGAGAGAGATTTAAAGCAAAGAGATCATAACAGTAAACAAAAAATCTATAATTCGGAAAAGTTGAAATGTGAAACAAACGGTGTGGCGTGTCTCGTAAATGTAGTGCCAAGAGATACTTGCAAGAATTGAGAGTTCTCTGACATGAGAGTTTTAAATGTCTAAATTTTATTCTATATTTCCTAAACATGTTCTCCGATTTGGGAAAACCAGGGTTAAATTTACGAAGACTTTTATAGATGATCTAATAGTAACAGAGCGTAAAAAAATAAAAGTATGATCATTTATTTTATTAGTATTCTGTGTATTCTCAAGTATAAAAAGGCAAGGAATAAAGCAATCCTCAGAAGACTAGCATTATAAGAAGAGCTGAAAAACATTTAGAAATGTGTAAAGGAAGCGTAAATGGAGTTATGTGACCTGAAAAGAACCGCGAATCATTCTCATTGAAGTCTTACGGCGTTGCTCCCATGACGTGAATTGTAAGGAACCTTTTCTTCTTTTTTTTTTTTGATAAACCTAGTGGCGGCTTCACCAACCACAGGCACCGTAATGGTTCGTTTTATCACAGTTTGGAAGACCAGTGTTGGAACTGCTGGCCTTCAGCTGTACAGAAATAGAATTTAATAAAGATTTTAATTGTTTAGTCAGATAGGATTGTACCTACATTGAAGCAGCTGAATTTAACCCAGTTATCCCAAAAATATTTCATTAAATTTCCATAGATATGTTTATTTTGCTCTTAAGCTGGCCTTTATGCCTTTCTATGGATTATTTTTTCGGGTACATCTGTGTATTTTTCCTTAACTTTGGACCTAAAATCAAACCTCAGCAAATGTGATAGTAGAGTCCTACCGCTTTATAATTTGGATTTCCTTTAGGAAATGTTCTTCATAAATATTCGCTTAATAATAATAATAATAATAATAATAATAATAATAATAATAATAATAATAATAATAATAATAATAATAATAATAATAATAATAATATCTTTGAAGAAGACCCTTTAAGACATACTTTGTTGAAACTGCCATTCTTTTCAACCCAAATAATAATAATAATAATAATAATAATAATAATAATAATAATAATAATAATAATAATAATAATAATAATAATAATAATAATGAATAATAAAAATAATAATAATATTTTTTCCAAAGTAAATCAGAGCTCCATAAAAAAACAAAAGAAGCAAAAATAATAACGATTGGTATAGTAAAGGCTTAACTGTAGTGTTAAAAATTTTTTAACCAGTTAGAATCGCCTCTGGAATAAAAGTGCCGGAAATGGGCGGGAAGTGTGAAAACACGGCCGGGCCAACAGTGATATTGAAAAGGGGGACTTGTAGCAAAAAAGCTATTGGAAGTTTTTCAGAGAGAGAGAGAGAGAGAGAGAGAATTTAACTTTAGATAAAAGCATAAAAAAACAAAAGATTCAGCTAATAAAATACACCATTAAAGACGTTGGCAGAATATCTAATGAATAACGATTGGTTGAAAATTGGCTTATATATTAGTAAAGGCTTAACTGTATTTTGTTAAAAATAAAAGGAAAAAAGTCTTCTTACAAAAAGACCACTGATAACAAAGAAAGTTAGAATCGCCTCTACCAAATAAAAGCTTTCAAATAATTCTTAATTAAATCAAATTCCAAAATGTCTCAAATTCTCCCTCAGATATTTTTTTTTGTGAAAACACGGCCGGGCCAACAGTGATATTGAAAAGGGGGACGTTTGTAGCTTTTTTCGTGAAAGTGAGAAAATTTTATTCCAAATTGTCATCCTTTTTAGAGAGGATTAAGAGAGAGAGAGAGAGAAGAGAGATAAGAGACAGAGAGAAAGAGAGAGAGAATTTAACTTTAGATAAAAAAGCAAGCACTTTCTTATAGCTTGTATATAATTTGTTGTGTTTCCACGGAACATATTTCAAATATTTCAGTGTTATATTACTCAGCATGATTTAAACAGTGTACACCATTAAATCAAAGGACGTTGGCAGAATATCTAATGAAATATATTTAGACTCTGTGGACGTCAGAAGCACAAATTTGTTTGTGAAGAAAATTTTTCTTCATATGTGAAATCCTATAGTTAAAGTTAAGGTCTGATACAAGACAACAAGGTATTGCTTGGTTACATCACTTGCAACTTGATTTTCTATTAACTTATTTTTTACATTTAGAGACAACGACAAAGTCTATATTTTACATTTCAAAGTTGATTAACTTCTTCGCTCAAGCATCATAACGTTGGCCCTTAGCAAATTTTATTGCAATTGTCAAAAATGGTAAGACACATAGACATAGGCGTTATATCTAGCAAATACATTTTCCATCTTAAAATTAAATTTATCATAATGCCACATCCAGACCCAATGTCTCAAATTCTTGCATCAATTTTTTATTCAACGATGGATCTGGGTAAGCGAGGAAGACTTCATCTTGGCCAGTTCCTTTGATGGCTTGTACCATGAAGAATCCAGGGACACAAAAATTTTCATCTTCACAAAAATGCAACTTACAGTTTATTCGTTAATATTAGTCTGTGAACGGGTTCACAACTAAATAATTTGCCATTGCCCATTCACATTGGGGACATGTTGGTTTAGACTCTAAAGTCAATTGAACTTTGTAGTGGCCTAAAAAGATAAATGAGTACCAGTCTATATTGGGAACAGTTGATTATTGATTTAGCCCGTTATATCGAGTCTGGCTTTGTAAAGAAATATATTTAAAATAAAAAAATTAGAACATTTTATACTTGACGCTGAGACAAGAGCTTTCCTGCGCAAAGGCTCACAACATTTTATAATTTCACATAGCTAAAATTGTCATGCTTTTTCTTCTGCTACCCTGACCCAGATTACGTAAATCACATCAGCTAACGAGCCATTACCTGAAGAAAGAAAAAACTTTCATCTTCACAAAAATGCTCTTCTGTTGGCA
>NC_089744.1:72558320-72575820 GCF_040412425.1 Macrobrachium rosenbergii | reverse complement strand
AGAAATTCATCCGGAATTTCTCAATTTCATTCCAAAGGCGAACACTTCACCTCTAAAAGATTCCAGTCAAAAAAGCAACACCGGGAAACAGGAACAAAAACAACAACAGCGGAGTCGGAAGAAATTCCAACTTCTTGAAGGTTTAATCGAAAGATAAAAGACGGAACTCAGGAGCCAAATAAACTGACAAAAGATTTCCGAAGGAGGTAAGGAGTTTCCTCCTCAGTCAAGTTTGGAAATCTCTGAAAATGGGATTTTTAATTTTCTACAAAAATAAAACCGTTAACTGATTCATATATATATATATATATATATATATATATATATATATATATATATATATATATATATATATATATATATATATATATATATATATATATATATATATATATATATATATATATATATATATATATATATATATATATATATATATATATATATATATATATATATATATATATATATATATATATATATATATATATATATATATATTATAGAATATATATATATGTATGTCTCTTGGAAACATCCAGAGATCCCTTAAGCATATTACAGAACCACTAATTTTGCTCGGAAATTATTATTATTATTATTATTATTATTATTATTATTATTATTATTATTATTATTATTATTATTATTATTTTACTGTGATTAATATCACTGGAGAGTTTTGGAATTTTCAGTATTCGTATTTAGCCTTCTGGACCTGACTGCTGTAACCACCTAAGATCCCCAGCTGGAAGTTAATCGTCTGCAATCTGTATTTTTTATTGTTATAATTTTTCATTTATTTTTTTTTTTTCTATTATTCTCCATATAATTCCTGTCATTACCATTGTTATGAATTTTATTTTTTTTATAATTCTTCAGCAACTGTGTGGATACTGCCGATAATTACTTTTATCATGTTACCTTATGTATCTAGATGGTGTGTATTTTATATATTCCAAGGCTATTTGTATATTCCATATTATTATTATTATTAGAATTAATTATTATTATTATTATTATTATTATTATTATTATTATTATTATTATTATTATTATTATTATTATTATTATTATTATATATTATTATTATTATTATTATATATTATATATATATATATATATATATATATATATATATATATATATATATATATATATATATATATATATATATATATATATATATATATATATATATATATATATATACATATATATATCTTAATGAAGGAGTTAAGGATAATTGGACTATGTATGTGCCTTCTATCAAATTTTGTGACAGATTCTTTTTTCATCAAACGCCTTTTTTAAATTCGTGGTTCATACCAAATTTTACAATATATCTCGTTTAAAAGTAAAGAACTATTAAATGTTGGGTCTTTCAATTATGGGAAATACGAAGTCAGTTGACTTATTTTATCAAATCGAACATTTCAGTGTTTCTTTATGTGTGCAATGTTTTGTCTTGTTAAAACGTTTCTTGAGGTAGAGCTGGATTTTTGTTTTATCCTTAAATGCATTCACAACGATTATAAATTGCCAGCTTTATTTTGCAGATGACCCTTTTTCGAAAATTTTAGTAATATATATATATATATATATATATATATATATATATAATATATATATATATATATATATATATATATATATATATATATATATATATATATATATATATATATATATATATATATATATATATATATATGTGTGTGTGTGTGTGTGTGTGTGTGTGTGTGTGTGTGTGTATGTGCAAAACACCTGTAAATTTTGTTAAGCTAGGGAGACAAACAAGCTTCGCTCAGAATGCAACACAAAATTTTTTGGTTTGGACAACGTGTAATCCTCGGATAGACAACGTGTTAAAGAAAATCTCTGGAATGGGTTTCCTTGACTCAAAGCTCCCGATGTGAGGTTTTCTAGTAGGAAAACATTTCCTTTCACAGTTTTATCTCAGCGTAGAGATAAGAATGCTGTTGGAGTGGTTTGCTAGTTTTGTATATCTCAGGATATGGATAAGCAAAATATTGTCTAAATAAAGATACGTCTCTCATTGCATTAGTGTATTTCATTCATTATTCATGAAGACGAAGAGAATGCTCTTTATTCCAGATTTTAGTACGTTATTCATTCTCTGCTATATTTTCTCTTCCAAAAAACGGAAAAAAATTGCATTGATCCAACTTTCTTTCAGTAATTAAATAATGTCACAAAATTTCCACTAATAGCTATTTCTCATCTTTAATCTTTTTAAATATCACAAAGAGAGAGAGAGAGAGAGAGAGAGAGAGAGAGAGAGAGAGAGAGAGAGAGAGAGGGTCACATTTTTTATTGGGAAAGAGCGAACCAATTACTTTAGATGTTCTAAAATGTTATTTTGATTTACAAGGATACCTTAATCTGAATTTTGTATTCAAAGGATGGTATTTTAAAAATCTAAGAGGCGCCAGGTCCTGCATTTGGGTTCCTGTCAATGAGTCATACGTTCAATACCAATCTGTGTTTTAATCCATCACTCAGGATACATAACGAAATATCTCCTCTATGCATCTTACTGAAATAGGAAAAAAAGGATCTAATCGTTACCTGTTTTACTCTTTAAATAAAGTAAATTTTCAATATTCATTTATTGTTTGTCATGCTCTCTGACGTCGCAACTAGGAAGTCATTGACGTCGACTGTTTCATACCATTACTACAACAGACCTATGCTCGATTAAATAGCGTTTTAAATTAAATGAACTTCAGGTCAATTGCAATTCCATTATGGATACTAAAAGCGCCTCAAGTCAGTTGGAAAGTTAGGCCAGTGACGTGAGATAGGCGAGAAAGAATATAGGAGAGAGAGAAGAGAGAGAGAGAGAGAGAGAGAGAGAGAGAGAGAGAGAGAGAGACTGTTCGGGTGATTTCATCATAGTAAATTTTTAAGAAATAAACCTCTGACTATATCCTGCTCACGTCAAATGTGTAAACTGCGCATGCGCAAGCGCTCGGCTACCCGACGTGAGGGAATTGTAGCTCCCTGGCAAAAGGACGTGCAATCAAGGAAGGACATAACAGCAGCTGCAATGGGGTCGTCAAGAAAGATAATGGTCCCTACCGGCGATTATCGTCACCGATGGAATATCTAAGATCTAAGTTAGTAGAGAGAGAGAGAGAGAGAGAGTTTGGATCTCAGGCTCCTGCCGTATTAACTTGATGGGGGTTTTAGAGCCTTCAGACTTTCACACAATCAAGGATCTTCAAAGGTTTCCTCAGCCGTTGTCTCATCTTCTTATCATTTTCTTCTGTCCAAAGAGGGAAGCTCGTTTTAGCGAATGTCTCATTTTCAAGGTGGATAAACCGAGGACTGACTTGCAGAATGAGAGAGAGAGAGAGAGAGAGAGAGAGAGAGTAAGCTACTTTGCATAATACTTATCGGCAAGACAATGACTACTTTTGTTGGGAATTTAACCCTAATTGTGTAGAATTGCCTCCTCCACTGTGTCGCCAGGTTAGGGAGAAATGAAATGTTACTCGTGCGTTTTCGTTACTTCGTAACAACCATTTATACAACAAACTGTTATTGGTATGCAATCGATTTCTCTTTTCCATATCTGAGTCTAAAATTCTTTGAAGCTGGGCGATAAAAAGGAGAAAAAGATTTCCTTCCTTTGGGTCATGAAATATATGAAGGACGATAAATATTTATCTGTTTATTTGTCTAAAGTTAAAACTATGTTGTTCCCTTAATTCCCACACCGGAAAAATGTTTTCGTCACTACTTCGTTGCTTTCGTCTAGTTAATTTAATTCCAAATTTTATAAAGTCCCATGTGGTGAAATGTGACTTTGCCAAAAGATTTTCAAAAATGTTAACATTTGTTGCGACAGGCTATAATTTAACAAGATTTTTTTAATGAACTCTGACGTCACTCTTTGTTTATCGTTCTTGTAGAAATGCTCGATAATATTTCTTTTCGAGAAATAAAATTAATAAACTAAACATACAATAAACAGAAACACAGTGATGTTATCTTTAAAAGCTTGCACAGGTGACAGCCCATAACAATAGCTGATTGGAAATGTAATAAAGTGATAACAAACCCCAAAATTAATGACAATAGTAAGATAAGGAAAAATTACGCCATTAATATCTTCATGATTCTCTTGTGACCTCGAAAATGGCGAACATTTGCAACATTTTTTTTAAGTTACTTCTCTTTAGACTTTGAAGGAGCTTCCATGATTGAGAAAATATCACCCTAAGTAAAATGAAAGAAACAGCCCTTCATGAAAATTCTAAACACCAGAGGTAAAAAATGTAGATAAATAAACTATACGATCAACAACGGGTGAAGGCCAGTTGAGTTCGCCCGAAGAATAGTGTCATTAAGGGGAGCGCTGACTCCTTAAGGCCCCATTATAAAGTAAGTGCTTATAGCTTCCTTATGAATGAAGGGATTTGCTTCAAATTGTTACCACTTAATCTTCAACTAATAATGAAAACTTCCTACATGGGAAATTTAGAAATTCGACTTCTAAGTTTTTTTTTTTTTTTTTTTTGCATTTGGCAAAAAGATTTAAAAACTTTTCAAAAATAATATGCAAAAAAAAATTTTTTCACTCTAAAATAAATTTCCCATGTACGAAATCAAGATATATAGTTATACTACACTCTGAAAAGTTTCATCGAATTTGGTTCAGTCTTCTTGGAGTTATAAGCTTTTATTTTTGAAAAAACTAAGTTTTGAGAAAAAGACAAAAGAAAAAAATTTATGGTTATTTTGTAATAACTATGAAACTATAACAGATAGAAGGCTGATTTTTGCACAAAAACTATTTTGTCATAAAAGAAATATGCCCTGAAATTTTCAATATAATCAAATGTGCTTTCTCTTGATTTATATGTTACCTAAAATTTGCATTTATATATATATATATATATATATATATATATATATATATATATATATATACATATATGCATACATACATACATATATACATATATACATATATATATATATATATATATATATATATATATATATATATATATATATATATATATATATATATATACACACACACACACACACACACACATATATATATATATATATATATATATATATATATATATATATATATATATATATATATATATATATATATATATATATATATATATATATATATATATATATATTATTACTAAAAGGACCTCATTCAAACTGGATGGTATCTAATGGAGTATATACCATCCAGTTTGAATGAGATCCTTTTAGTAATTCTACTACTGCACAGAAAAATTGTGTATGTGATAAAGTTAATAAATAAATATATATGTATATATATATATATATATATATATATATATATATATTTATTTATTATCAAGTACGGATACTTGATAATGTGGACTGTTTGTCCAAGAGAGCTTGTAACTTTTTCTGAATAAAAAAACTCCACTAGATACCATCCAGTTTGAATGAGGTCCTTTTTGTAATTCTACTAATGCACAGAACAATTGTGTATGTGATAAAGTTTATATATATATATATATATATATATATATATATATATATATATATATATATATATATGTGTATATATATATATATATATATATATATATATATATATATATATATATATATATATATATATATATATACATATATATATATATATATATATATATATATATATATATATATATATATATATATATATATATATATATATATATATATATATATATATATATATATATATATATATATATATATATATAAAGGCCCATAAAACACTATTTGAATGCTGCAACCATATATTTTGAGCACTTCCTTCTGTGCCCATGTTCACTGGTAAAATATGGACACATGATGTGTTACAAGAGTATATATACAAAGGATATGTACAGTAGGCGTGGCAGTATATCTACACTTGTAACGCATTGTCTCCCCATATTTTACCAGTGAACAGGGGCACAGAAGGAAGTGCTCGATATATATGGTTGCAACGTTCAAATAGTGTTTTATGGGCCTTTTTTTATCTTCATATTATACTGTTGTATTACAGTAAAAGATATTCATATATATATATATATATATATATATATATATATATATATATATATATATATATATATATATATATATATATATATATATATATATATATATATATATATATATATATATATATATATATATATATATATATATATATATATATATATATATATATATATATATATATATATATATATATTTATCAGTGCAAAGTTTTTTCACAACAAAAATCCACTAATATATGCTATCAATATAATGTTTTCTCCATAACCTATAAAAAATAGTATATGCTACCTATAAAAAGTAGTAGGCTATATGGTATCAGTGCGAATTTTTTTCGTAATTATAAAAATAAAGGCCTTAATGCGGTTAGGCCAGGACATGGTATTCTAGGAAAGGTTTGTTCCCATCGTTTTACACTCACCCTAAAGTTTTCTTCATAACCTATAAAAGTATATGCTATCAATATAAATTTTCTAAATAACCTATATACGCTACCACTGTACATGTTTTCCGTTCAGATATTGGAGAGACAAATATACAAACAACAGAGAGGATAAAGTAAACAAACACTGAACAACCAAGCCTACACAAGTCACGAGTCAGACGACAACTCACTGCAGTAAAATCAAGCTTTGTTTTCTTATATAATTATCAATATTATGAAAAATAGTAATCACTAATTAGAATATCACTAATACTGGAAAACAAATCCCTTACTTAAAATTTAGATATGGGCGTTCTGGTGTTGTTGCTATCCCAGAAGGCAAGACAATTCCCGTTTGTTTCGTCCCTCTCTTGTGACAAACTTACGAGACGCAATCGTTAAAATTTTTCCCTCATAAGGATGGTACTTTTCTTACTTATGGCAATGGAATTGCGTGAATGCACTACACAGTAAGAAAATCCGAAAAGGAAATGCGTCACAGAACACTGGGATGTCGCTTGAACCAGAACAAATTACTGCACACAAATGAGATGCTTTATTGCTTGGAACTGTTGCCTACTTATATAATTTCATATTTCCGAAAATACGCAGTAAAAAATATGTCAAGAAGCATAAAATATTATGTGTATACTAGTTGGCATGGTACACCTGTGATAACGAGTTCAAAATATCGAGATACATAGATATATATTTATTTTTTTATATATATTTTGTTTCATATTTTTTTAGAGAACGAACAAGCTCTTATCGTAGAAAATGGGTAGTTCTCGCGGGATACTAAAGTAAATTTTTCGCTTTCCACTATCCAGAACTGGCAAGTCATAGAGACATTGTTCGACAATTTGTCGCACTATGTCGCTCACAGGGCGATATCGCAGGGCGATATCGAGATACATAGATACATATTTACTCAGATAATATATTTTTTGAGAGAGAGAGAGAGAGAGAGAGAGAGAGAGAGAGAGAGAGAGAGAGAGAGAGAGAGAGAGCCATTTTAACGTAGATAATGTGTATTTTATTAGGAAAGTAAAGTACATTTCTCACTTCCACCTAAAATGTCATACAGAATGTTTGCGAAAAATTTTCGCTCAATGCTGCTCAAATGCCGGTAAATGCGTCCAAAACTGTAAAAAACTAAAAATCGATAATTCCTCGAAATGCGGCCCCTTAAAGCCAAACTTCTGACACTACGGCCGAAGCAGAAGGCATCCTAATGAGAGATTTTTTGTTATCGAGGCGTAGGATGAGACGCCATAACTGGGGAACTACGAAGTCCTTTGGTGGGCGTCTCATAGGAACTAAAGCGACCGATATATCTCAGACATCTTGAGCGTCGTATTGCTTTGACGAGCCTCTGAAACTTCCCGATCCTCTTTGACGGTAGGTGTCCCAGGTGAGAGATACAGTTTGCTGTCGAGAAGTAAGACGACCTTTCGATCATAGCGTGACTTCACCAATTACCTCGAACTTTCCTTCAGTTCCTTATCATTAACATTGCAGAGTTTTAAAGCGATCTCCACTATTTATGAATCACCTTGTTTGAAACTATTTGCATGTTTTAAGGGTAATTAAAGACACTTGTTTAAAAAACTTCTGACAAGCTGATTAACCGGTTATTTTGTTTAGTAAAGTTTTATAAAAATGTTCAAGTCTTAAAAATTTTTGAAATATATGTGTGTAAATATATTTGCGTTATATATATATTATGTATATACATGTGTGTATGTGTCTATATATATAATTTTTCTGCCTCACGTACTATTTCTCAATATTTTCGTTTCTCATTGAATTTGTTTTTCATGTAAATATGAACGGGACACGCAAACAGTAATTAACGCAGATTTACTTCAGTGGCATTTGATATTGAGGAGACACTTGAACCTGAACGTTTCAGGGAATATTTAGAGAATTCGATGTTAAATGCAACAAATGATGAACAGTCAAGTTACATAAAGAATCATTCTTGTTCTATCAAAGTAAATGATAGAAAATAAAATGAAGCACAAAAATTTGCCTTTAGAAAAAAAAAAAGGACTTTTTATAGTGGAGAATGACCAAATAATCAGTTATGTAGTCTGAAGAGAGAGGGAATTATGTCTAATTGTCTAAACAACTCTGCATTATGAGTTACTTTATAGTATCACTAACACATTCGGAAATAGTTCGTTTTTTTTTCTTTTGATGCCATGTTGTGCGAGCGTGCGCCATGATGACGTCATTTCTTCATTGCTTAAGGGAGATTGATTTACCGCTAATCACAATATCTATCTGTTGACCGTGACGTCACTTGACAAAAGAAGAGCACCGGTTCCACCAAACATTACCGATTGATTAATGGCTGAGCCTCTTTTGTGTTTTGGTTAATCACTCACTCTTATTCACTTACATTTCACAATGGATTTTTTTTCTATTTTTTTAGGAGAATAAGGTTTCCTTGAACTTTCTAGACAACATGGTATCTTTGTGAGCGAAGTGCCAGTGTGGGAAATGTTTACGATATAACAAAGAATGCTGTAGTTGGAGGTTTATTGTTTCTTACATGGGGATAATATTAAAAAATATCAGTTGTGTACAAAATGAAATGAGTAGTTTTTAAGGTATATTTTTGGGAGAAACCCAATTTAGAACATTGGAAACTATTGGTTTTTATTTGTGGTTTGAAAGATGAAAGAAGGCTTTAGTGAGATACATGGGCCTGCTTTTTTGAGCACAGTAACTCCATCCTAGGTTTGATACCAGAGATGGCAACTCGGAGATCATCCTCCACCCTGAGTCTTGATCGGTATTTGTTTTTTATATAAGTCAGTGCCGAAAAAGTCTTTTCACATAAATAGGTTGATCCAAAAGGAAGTAATACATCCATTGCTGCCATGGATAATCGTGGATATTCCTTGTTGAAAATCCAGAACTCATCCAGTGTGTTGAGCCAAACGATGCCTGTAAAGTCCGATCACTGGAGAGCTCCAGCAGCTCATCCTCCATGTCGGATGATAAGTGATCCCCTGTAGCAGTGAATGGTTGCCGTATCCAGTCATATTGTTGTGGGGTTGTCTCTTTTTGGGAAGTATTTCTTGAAGTGGTCCACAAGACCTTGTAGGTGAGTCGTGATCATTACCTTCACGTTATCGACGCTTAATTCATTCTCCGCCATAAATTCTTCCACCTCAGGAAACATTTCAACACTGCCCCATCAACTCGCACAGCCCATCGTTCCAGCTTCCTTTGTAAATGCATCAATTTTGTCAGAAAGAATCAAGATGTTCGTGTTTGGGCCTTGTAGTGATAAATTCAGCAGATTAATCTTTCGAATATACAAGACAAATATGCTAGACTTGCTAACCAGTCAGGGTCAGTCAGATAGTCAGCAAGTTGGGACTCAGATTTGATCAAGAACAGGCGCACCTCATCTCGTAGTTCGTACAAGCGGCTGAGAACTTTGCCTCGGGACAGCCACCTGACTTCTGTGTGGAACAACAGTGCTTCATGCTCCGAGCCCATCTCATTGCAGAGTGTGGAGAACAGCCTGGCATTTATGGGACGTGTTTTGATGTAATTTACTATTTTAATCGCAGTTTGAAGAACACTGCTTAACTCTGGATTGAGTGCTTTGCTAGCAAGAGCTTCCTGTGAATAATACAATGTGTAAAATTTATGTGAGGTGCCACTTGCAAAACTTTGCTTTAAGTCCTTTCCTCTTACCCAACATTGCCCCAGCACCGTCTGTGCACACACCAACACACTGGTCCCAAGACAAGCCCTCCTTTTGTATTTTGGTGTCTAGCTTTGTGAAAATGTCACTACCTGTACAGGTCCCCTCTAGTACAGTGGTTCTCAAACTTTTCAGCCCATGACCCCCAAACGATATTGCTAGAGGCATGTGACCTGCCTTTCCCCGAAGTGCTTCTGACACACACACACACACACACACACACACACACACACACACACACACACAGTACATGCCTATGCCCTGAATCATAAGAACATAATAACAACAAACATGATAAGATAAATGCAAAAATATACGCATTATAGAGTTAACTAATTTATTACTTGTAGAAAAATCACAATCTTTAAAGACAAAATAGGCAAAGCAATACAGTATATTTAAATTTATAGAATTAATGTTAAATCCGTACAGGCACTCGCACTTTGCTAACTGCTTCAAGAGAAAAAATAAGTATGAAATTAGAATTATACCTTTGTTGAAGAAAGCTACTGCAGATAGCATAAATTATGTCAGTGTTTGTAAACTTTAGCACAATAAAGAAAAAATTACTGGTATCTTTATACCAAAAATTTAGATATTCAGGCTGGGCTTAAAATGATTAACAAAATAATTATAGCGTTTGACTTGGGTGCTGATATTACAAATTTGCTGAAACCTAAAATCAGCTAATGATCTATAATTCTCATATGAGACAGTATACCCACACAAACATCCAGTAGACTCAAAGCTATTTCATACCCTTTTGGTTTCAAAATCAATATTTTGGAAAATTTTGGAAATTATGTCTGAGATAATATTTTTTTTTCTTTTTTTTGGCTTTAGAAGAACTGTATGAATTTCTTGTGAAATAATTACTTATTTAGTAACTGTTAAAATAAAAGTACAATATTCATGGAAGTTTAATGACAATGATCAATATTTAGGCCCAACTATGGGGCTCCACTAGCAGTGATTAGTTAATTATATCCCTATTCCACAGTGAAAACAGTATTTACACAGGCCTAAGTTTATCATGAATAACTAACATCAATTAGTGAGATACATGGGCCTGCTTTTTTGAGCACAGTAACTCCATCCTAGGTTTGATACCAGAGATGGCAACTCGGAGATCATCCTCCACCCTGAGTCTTGATCGGTATTTGTTTTTTATATAAGTCAGTGCCGAAAAAGTCTTTTCACATAAATAGGTTGATCCAAAAGGAAGTAATACATCCATTGCTGCCATGGATAATCGTGGATATTCCCTTGCAATTGAAATCCAGAACTCATCCAGTGTGGTTGAGCCAAACGATGCCTGTAAAGTCCGATCACTGGAGAGCTCCAGCAGCTCATCCTCCATGTCGGATGATAAGTGATCCCCTGTAGCAGTGAATGGTTGCCGTATCCAGTCATATTGTTGTGGGGTTGTCTCTTTTGGGAAGTATTTCTTGAAGTGGTCCACAAGACCTTGTAGGTGAGTCGTGATCATTACCTTCACGTTATCGACGCTTAATTCATTCTCCGCCATAAATTCTTCCACCTCAGGAAACATTTCAACACTGCCCCCATCAACTCGCACAGCCCATCGTTCCAGCTTCCTTGTAAATGCATCAATTTTGTCAGAAAGAATCAAGATGTTCGTGTTTGGGCCTTGTAGTGATAAATTCAGCAGATTAAGTCTTTCGAATATACAAGACAAATATGCTAGACTTGCTAACCAGTCAGGGTCAGTCAGATAGTCAGCAAGTTGGGACTCAGATTTGATCAAGAACAGGCGCACCTCATCTCGTAGTTCGTACAAGCGGCTGAGAACTTTGCCTCGGGACAGCCACCTGACTTCTGTGTGGAACAACAGTGCTTCATGCTCCGAGCCCATCTCATTGCAGAGTGTGGAGAACAGCCTGGCATTTATGGGACGTGTTTTGATGTAATTTACTATTTTAATCGCAGTTTGAAGAACACTGCTTAACTCTGGATTGAGTGCTTTGCTAGCAAGAGCTTCCCTGTGAATAATACAATGTGTAAAATTTATGTGAGGTGCCACTTGTAAAACTTTTGCTTTAAGTCCTTTCCTCTTACCCAACATTGCCCCAGCACCGTCTGTGCACACACCAACACACTGGTCCCAAGACAAGCCCTCCTTTTGTATTTTGGTGTCTAGCTTTGTGAAAATGTCACTACCTGTACAGGTCCCTCTAGTACAGTGCAAAAAGCATGTCTTCTTGAAGTTTTCCACCAAAACTGTATCTAATGAATGCAAGTAATTGTGCAGAATTTGATATGTCTGTCAACTCATCTAGCTGCAAAGCATACTTCTTTCCCTTAACCCTCTCAATCAGCTGACACTTAATGTCATTTGAAATGTCATTAATTCGTCGAGTAATGGTGTCGTTAGACAGCGGGACTGTTTCCAGCTCACGGGCCATCTTATTACCATGCATAATCCGACTCATAGTCACTGCACCAGGTTTCATGAGGGTTTCCCCAATGGTATGTGGCTGCTTGACTGTGCATTAGGTATGCTACCTCAAATGATGCCATCTGAGCTTTGGCAGAGGTGGTGGTTTTCTGAGCTAGCACTTGTTTTTGACCCTGCAACTCTCCCTCCTTTCGACGGAAAAATTCTATTGGTTTATCAGCATGAGAAGGATGCTTGCTTTGCAAATGCCTTTTCATTTTCACAGGCTTTAAGCTTTCATTTGCAAGTACTTCTGAGCACATAACACATTGGGGGTACTGCATCTTATCAATGGTAAAACTAGTGAATCCGAATTTTATAAATTCTGCTTGATATTTCCGAAGTTTGGGTTTGGATGATTGGTCATACTGGGAGGTCTTACCCTTTACGTTTGTCTTGCCTTTTATCTATATTTGAAGTAGAACTGGTAGATGGTAGTTCGGAAGGAATCTCATCAGTTGTTTCTGAGACACTGTTGTCAGTATCTGATGTTCCTTCCTTGTTTGCAGTCCTACGAATTATCCATCGCTCCATGTTGCTTAATATGTATATAGCTTGCTATCAAAAATTGTCCCTAAACACACACGAGGCAGCTGTGACTGAGGAAAGACTCACCGTTGACTAACTCGACTCATGTGCCGTCTTGGACTGCTGATAGTAAATGCCATATTGATAATCAGATAGATAAAATATCAATTAATTGTTATTTAAATACCAGATAAATTTGAAAGTATGTATACTGACATTTAGTTTTAAGCATCACGTAATCTGAGACCCTGAGTATCAAGCAAAAGTCAAAATTTTACTGTAAATTGGTGATGCATTGTTATTAAGCATCTGGCAACTGGTCACGCTCATTCACTGTGCGCCAACGGAGCTCAGGACTGGAAAACGGACAGGTACTGAACGTGTACGAGTGTAAATTGACAGTGAGATGGGGAGGTGACATCTCGGTTTTGTACGATGTTTCTAGGAAATGTAGGTAAAATATTGAACTATTGCAAGTATATTGTATAATACAATGTAATGCGTGGAAAAAATTATGAATAATAGTTTAACACTATCAGTGGCTAGATATATAAATATATTATATTTATTGTTTTTTTTATTTGCTTATCAACTAATCAGTTACTGATTTCATCAGTTGATTTATTTATTCATTAACTAATCTATTTATCAATCAATCAGTTTATTTACTTATCCATTAATTTTTACATTTTATATATTCATTTAATTACTTATTTTTTCATTCATTTTTGTTTGCATTTATCTATAAATGTGTTAATTCATTTATTTATCTATTTAACTATTCAGCTATTTACTTATTTTCCCTTTTGTATATCTTAAATTTATTCGTTTATTATTTCATAATTACTATTGTATTTCTTTATATGTTTAGTTTGTTTTATTTAAATATTATGTATTCATTTACCCATACATGAAAGTCCATCAGCTTTAATAATTTTGCTTCGTTTTTTATAGTTAACAGACTCGTTTGCTTAAAGGGGAAAAATAAAATGACAAAATATGAGTAAGTTACGGCAAAACTAGTATGCTATTAGCGAGGGAATATCCTACTCGTATGAGAATCACGCGGACTGACGGATATACACCCTTGCTCAGAACTGTCAAAAATAGCAAAAAAAAGACGTTTATGTTTGATAAATCATACCTTCCAAAACTAATAATGCTAGCTTAAAATCAATGACACTACTGCATAGAAACTTAGTCCCAGCGCAGCAGTGGGGGAATCACTAGTGTGTAGTATTTAGTTTAGTTTTTGCAAAGGCCCATGGTGTTACTATTGTCCCACCCGGCTCTCTTTTCAGTGTTATTCTTAAAGATGCGTAACAATTCGTAACTAGTTACGGTAAATGACAAAATATAAGGTGTATATATATATATATATATATATATATATATATATATATATTTATATATACATACATATATATATATATATATATATATATATATGTATGATGTATGTATGTATGTATGTACATACATACATACATACATATATATATATATATATATATATATATATATATATTTGTTGTACTAAAATATAAACATTTGGTTTATTATTGATTTGAA
The DNA here is from genome assembly GCF_040412425.1 of Macrobrachium rosenbergii. Classification (NCBI taxonomy): domain Eukaryota; kingdom Metazoa; phylum Arthropoda; class Malacostraca; order Decapoda; family Palaemonidae; genus Macrobrachium; species Macrobrachium rosenbergii. Next base: position 72,561,042 of record NC_089744.1, on the reverse strand, counting down.
ATATTTTAGCAGAATTATTATGATTTAGCCTTAAAACTAAAGTTGACCATAATACTATTTTTTGCTTACTTATATTTATATTTTCTTAACATCATCTCGCGACCCCCCCAAAAGCATTTGGCGACCCCCAGGGGGGTCGCGACCCCCAGTTTGAGAACCACTGCTCTAGTACAGTGCAAAAAAGCATGTCTTCTTGAAGTTTTCCACCAAAACTGTATCTAATGAATGCAAGTAATTGTGCAGAATTTGATATGTCTGTCAACTCATCTAGCTGCAAAGCATACTTCTTTCCCTTAACCCTCTCAATCAGCTGACACTTAATGTCATTTGAAATGTCATTAATTCGTCGAGTAATGGTGTCGTTAGACAGCGGGACTGTTTCCAGCTCACGGGGCCATCTTATTACCATGCATAATCCGACTCATAGTCACTGCACCAGGTTTCATGAGGGTTTCCCCAATGGTATGTGGCTGCTTGACTGTGCAATTAGGTATGCTACCTCAAATGATGCCATCTGAGCTTTGGCAGAGGTGGTGGTTTTCTGAGCTAGCACTTGTTTTTGACCCTGCAACTCTCCCTCCTTTCGACGGAAAAATTCTATTGGTTTATCAGCATGAGAAGGATGCTTGCTTTGCAAATGCCTTTTCATTTTCACAGGCTTTAAGCTTTCATTTGCAAGTACTTCTGAGCACATAACACATTGGGGTACTGCATCTTATCAATGGTAAAACTAGTGAATCCGAATTTATAAATTCTGCTTGATATTTCCGAAGTTTGGGTTTGGATGATTGGTCATACTGGGAGGTCTTACCTTTACGTTTGTCTTGCCTTTATCTATATTTGAAGTAGAACTGGTAGATGGTAGTTCGGAAGGAATCTCATCAGTTGTTTCTGAGACACTGTTGTCAGTATCTGATGTTCCTTCCTTGTTTGCAGTCCTAGATTATCCATCGCTCCATTTTCTTAAAAGTATATAGCTTGCTATCAAAAATTGTCCCTAAAAGATTGAGGCAGCTTTGACTGAGGAAATTTTACCGTTGACTAAAAATTTTGCCGTCTTGGACTGCTGAAAGTAAATGCCAGTATTGATAATCAGATAGATAAAATATCAATTAAAGTTATTTAAATACAAGATAAATTTGAAAGTAATGTAACATGACATTTAGTTTTTGCATCACGTAATCTGAGACCCTGAGTATAAAAACTTTTTTGCTAAGTTAAATCAAAAGTCAAAATTTTACTGATGGAAATGGAAAATGATTGTTATTACTGCATCTGGATGTCCTCATACGAAGAAATAGTGGGCCAATATAGCTCAGGACTAGAAAACGGACTAGGTATTTCTGAACGTGTACGAGTGTAAATCTGACAAAGATGGGGAGGTTAAAAATCTCAGTGTTTTCATCTATGTTTTTAAGAAATTAGGTAAAATATTGGAATATATTGATGATGTATATTGATAAGATTAGGAATGCAGGCAAAAATTGAAATATCCTGATAGTGTATTAAACTATCATTTGTGGCAAAAAGATATATCAAAACCAGAAAGAATTACAATTTAAAATTTTTTTTATTTGCCTTATCAATAATAGTTACTGAAAGATTTCATCAGTTGATTTATTTATTCATTAAGAACTATTTATCAATGAAATCAGTTTATTTACTATCCAGACAATTTTACATTTTATATATTCATTTAATTACTTATTTTTTCATTCATTTTTATTTGCATTTATCTATAAATGTGTTAAAATTTATTTATCTATTTAACTATTCAGATATTTACTTATTTTCCCTTTTGTATATCTTAACAATTATTCGTTTATTATTTCATAATTACTATTGTATATTCTTATATGTTTAGTTTGTTTTATTTAACATCATTGAATTTAGCCCATAAATGAAAGTCCATCAACTTTAATAATTTGAATATCAGTTTTTTTATAGTTAAACTTGATCGTTTAATATCAAAAGAAATTTGTAAATTGTTTAAAATTTAAGTTACGGCAAAAGAGTATATATGAAAATAGGATTATCATATTTGTAAAGAATCACGCGGACTAATGTTAATGAGTTACACCCTTGCTCATGACACTGTCAGGTGTGGAAAAAAAGTGGGGTTTATGTTTATAAATGTCCCCTTGAGAAACTAATAATGCTGATTTTTAATCAATGAGTTTTAAAGGCATAGAAACTTCGTCCCAGGCCAGCAGTGGGGATATGGACTAACGGTGTGTAGTATTTAGTTTACTGTTTTGTAGTATATATATGGTGTGACTATTGTCCCACACTCTGTTTCAGTCCTTATTCTTAAAGCTTGGAAATAAAGTCGAAACTAGTTACGGTACAATGACAAAATATAACCTGTATAATATATATATATATATATATATATATATATATATATATATATATATATATATATATATATATATATATACATACATATATATATATATATATATATATATATATATGTATGTATATATGTATGTATGTACATACATGTATGTATACATACATATATATATATATATATATATATATATATATATATATATATATATATATATATATATATATATTTGTTGTACTAAAATATAAACATTTGGTTTATTATTGATTTGAAATATTTTAGCAGAATTATTATGATTTAGCCTTAAAACTAAAGTTGACCATAATACTATTTTTTGCTTACTTATATTTATATTTTCTTAACATC
>NC_089744.1:72542022-72552022 GCF_040412425.1 Macrobrachium rosenbergii | reverse complement strand
TTATCCTGCCGAAAAATTTTTTCATCACTACTTCGTTGCCCTCGCCTAGTTAATTTTATTTACAAAAGGATTAATCATGTCAGTTATAAAAAAGATTTTCAAAAATGCTTACCCGTGCTGTAATTTAAACGTTAGATTTTTAATGTGACTTTGTAGAAATGCTCGATAACAAAGATTTTCAAAAATGCTTACCATTTAAAGTTGCACAGTGTTGCAATAAAAGTGATAATAAACTGTTAACTAATTTTTAATGAACTCTGACGTCACTTCGTTTATCTTGGAAACATCCTAATCGAGAGATTTTTGTTATCGAGGCGTAGGATGAGACGCCATAACTGGGGAGAGGATGAGCCGTAGGAAGTCCTTTGGTGGGCGTCTCATAGGAACTAAAACGACCGATATATCTCAGACATCTTGAGCGTCGTATTGTTTTTTGACGAGCCTCTGAAACTTCCCCGGTCTTCTTTGACGGTAGGTGTCCCAGGTGAGAGATACAGTTTGCTGTCGAGAAGTAAGACGACCTTTCGATCATAGCGTGACTTCACCAATTACCTCGAACTTTCCTTCAGTTCCTTATCATTAACATTGCAGACTTTTAAAGCGATCTCCACTATTTATGAATCACCTTGTTTGAAACTATTTGCATGTTTTAAGGGTAATTAAAGACACTTGTTTAAAAAATTTCTGACAAGCTGATTGACCGGTTATTTTGTTTAATAAAGTTTTATAAAAATGTTCAAGTCTTAAAAATTTTTGAAATATATGTGTAAATATATTTGCGTTATATATATATTATGTATATACATGTGTGTATGTGTCTATATATATAATTTTTTCTGCCTCACATACTATTTCTCAATATTTTCGTTTCTCATTGAATTTGTTTTTCATGTAAATATGAACGGGACATGCAAACAGTAATTAACGCGGATTTGCTTCAGTGGCATTTGATATTGAGGAGACTTTGAACCTGAACGTTTCAGGGAATATTTAGAGAATTCGATATTAAATGCAACAAATGATGAACAGTCAAGGAAGCAGGTTTTATTTAATTGGAAGTTACATAAAGAATCATTCTTGTTCTATCAAAGTAAGTGATAGAAAATAAAATGAAGCACAAAAATTTGCCTTTAGAAAAAAAAAAGGACTTTTTATAGTGGAGAATGACCAAATAATCAGTTATGTAGTCTGAAGAGAGAGGGAATTATGTCTAATTGTCTAAACAACTCTGCATTATGAGTTACTTTATAGTATCACTAACATATTCGGAAATCGTTCGTTTTTTTTTTTCTTTTGATGCCATGTTGTGCGAGCGTGCGCCATGATGACGTCATTTCTTCATTGCTTAAGGCAGATTGATTTACCGCTAATCACAATATCTATCTGTTGACCGTGACGTCACTTGACCAAAGAAGAGCACCGGTTCTACCAAACATTACCGATTGATTAATGGCTGAGCCTCTTTTGTGTTTTGGTTAATCACTCACTCTTATTCACTTACATTTCACAATGGATTTTTTTTCTATTTTTTTAGGAGAATAAGGTTTCCTTGAACTTTCTAGACAACATGGTATCTTTGTGAGCGAAGTGCCAGTGTGGGAAATGTTTACGATATAACAAAGAATGCTGTAGTTGGAGGTTTATTGTTTCTCACATGGGGGATAATATTAAAAAAATATCAGTTGTGTACTGATGAAATGAGTAGTTTTTAAGGTATATTTTTGGGAGGAACCCAATTTAGAACATTGGAAACTATTGGTTTTTATTTGTGGTTTGAAAGATGAAAGAAGGCTTCGTTATAAATTGGCGCTCCTCGGTGGACTGGAGGAGACTTTGCTGCGATGTGATTGAATTTTGTCGATTAACCAAGATACCATAAAGAGCGATGGTCTAGAGGTGCAAGCTAGTAAGATTTTCTATCGTCGATGCTATTGGACAGATACTGCTCCCAAAACAACAAAAAGAAGCTTATCGATTTAATTGCAAAATATATTCTTTCACGCCTGTCAGTATCCATTTCCAGCGATTATCAGTCAAAGTATTCATCTCTTGGTAAACAGGCTATAGTTCTGAACTCTCCCTAGATCAAGAAGGACAAAACACTGTGTCGCTTTATGAAGAGACGGGTGAATAAAAGTGATAAGAGTACAGCGAGTCTACATTTGCTATTAAAACTTCATTTCTGAACATTTTTTGAATTGTGGCATTTTCCTCTAAATGATGTCCATTCATTTCATAAATATCTTTAAACCAAAAAGAAACTGGTTCTCTCAACACATAACATTATACTAAGATGATTTATTTTCATTGTTCATTTTTTGCTCCTTCATCTCAATATCCTGCTTCTATCCTCATTCCCAACATCAGATACAGCTTTTTTTTTTTTTGCACGCCATTTGAAGCAATTGTAAAAGCTATGTCAGCTATTTTTTTTTTTTTTTTTTTTTTTTTTGAAGAATGATGATATAGCGGAAAATGCTGCCCAGAAAACAAATATCGGCAAGAATTCTCATGGTAGGATTTGCGCGACAGCATCTGTTTTATTCAGCATTATTTTCATTATACTGTTTTATCCTGCCTTTCTGAAATTTCAAAATATTTACGTGCGAATAAGTAAATTGTTTTCTGAATGCATAAAGTTTTCAAGGAAATTTAAATAATATGATGATTGTTTTTTTTTTTTTTTTTTTGCTTGTCACTGATTAATCGTTTTTCTGCTTGCCTGTAAAAGGTATATTAATTTTGAGAAGAATATTTACGTGAAATCTTGTCCTCTAGAATAAAAAAAAAATTAAAAAGGAAAAACATTCAAAGAAAATCGGATAATAGCCCACGCAGTTGACATACATGCAAAGAAAATCGGATAATAGCCCACGCAGTTGACATTTTAGTTAGCTATTACAATATCAAGGGAAGGAATAAATAAAAAGTTTTTAAAGGTTTCCTAGTAATTTTTCTTGTCTGGGAAACATGAGAGTCTTGTTTATTAAACAAAAGGATTTTCTGAGTCACAAGTTATTTATATAACTGCAAGTAGTCTATATGAAATACGTTTGAATTATGCCGTTCAATTCGGAGAATATTACGGTGACGCATAAATGTTTATAACAATTCCGTCATGAGATGGATTGAGGAATTCAGAGTGGCAAGCTATAAAGACAGAACGTAATAGTTCATTAACCAAATATTTATCATCACGTGCGTTGTATCTATTTATCTCACTGACTTTTCCTCAAACTTCAATTTTTGAATGTCGCCTGGTTATTTAAATTTTTCCTTTGTTCTAAAGTTTTCTCGAATATTTCCTGAAACAATGTTTAATGATATACTTTCCTTATCTCTAATTCCACAACTGTTTTTTCTTTATTGTAAGATTAGAGTTCCGACCCTCGCTGCCTATCCTGAGGATTTGTTTCCAGTTTCCTCTTTCTTCCAAATTTCTATGCCATGCAAACAGTCGACCATTCTCTACTTCCTCTTTTAACAGCACTAGGAATTGAGATTTTTTCAGCTGAATTTCGTAGCCTTTTCTTGTCTTCTCACCGATGGATTTAACGACTACGTTTTGTCGTCGCCGCTGTTTCCACTTCCCCCACTCAGTTCCCAAGGAAATCCGACGAGCCCTGCTGCAGCTTGTCTCATATTTTCTGCTTTATCCATTTCTGGATCAGGCAGTGTGATTCCGGCTAGAATCCTCTCCTTTTATTGGCGCTCTCGGTTCCCTGCTAGAAACACAACATCTAATATAATAAATACTTCAATACATTTCATTTTAACACTGCATACAAATTTAACATTATATATACATATAACATTTATATATTACTTTCAATGGTGTATTTCTATTATACAGTATTTATTACTGAATTCTATTTACTCATTTTCTCATTTCCAACTGAATTAAATTTTTTCCTCATTCTGACCATCGGAAACATACGCTTGACTTCATATCTGTTTCCTTCCACTTGTAGCATTACTTTTGAGGATTAAATGTGGTTTAAGATGAACTGATAGAGCTTGAAATGTAGATACACATAGAATTAAAAACACAGCAGTGTAGGTGAAAGGTTGGACCAGACCACTTTAAGAAGTTTTGGTTATGTAGAGAGAAGCTAAAGGTTATATGTGATTTTCAATAGGTTACAAATTGGTGAGAAGAGGAAGTCAGAATAGTTAATGTGTTACAAATTCATGATTTCTGATATTCGAAAATTCAGGATTGGACACTGACAGCCAGTACCGTATGGTCGTTTGACACCATTATTTGAATCAGCTCTGATCCTATACTACGTAAGTCCTAAAAAATTACATCTGGATCAAGTATTTTATATATATATGGGCAGATTTTGTCTTTAAATATATATATATATATATATATATATGCTTCCAAGGTCAGATATATATATATATATATATATATATACTTCGCCTTTTCTTAGAGTCATTATTTAATATATATATATATATATATATATATATATATATATGAGTGTTTGGTATAATTTGTTGAGACTCTTAAAGTCAAATTATATTCCATTCTCTTTTCTTTTAGCCATGATGATGTAACTATTTGTTATATATATATCTGTTATATATATATATATATATATATATATATATATATATATATATATATATATATATATATATATATATATATATATATATATATATATATATATATATATATATATATATAGTAAAAACGCAATTCTTCTGATGACAAAAAATATCAGGTGAATAAACAAAACGATGCTTTTTCACCATTAAATTACAGTGTTTTTCGGTCCACAATCATAAAGCCGTTGGTTTCAGTGTAGGACAAAACAAAAAAGAGGAAAACGATTGCAATGAAGACAAACCTTTTACCAATAATAACAGTACTAATATTAATTTATAACCAGATGTAATTTCTTTATGACTCAGAATAGACAAGATTTAGCATAACTATGTTAAGGGATATATGGACAACACATCAAAGATTTTCCTGCTATTTATTCATATGTTTAAGGCTGGTTTCGCTCTTTTTAGCGAAAACCTACCGTGAAAATATTCAGATTTTATTGGATATACTGAGTAAAAAATAAAGCTACACCATCTCCATAATAACATTCGACATTTACTAGTTGTGCAACATTTATGAAGTGAAATTTATACAACCTAAGAGCTCTATTCACAAAACGACCGACCCACACAGCGCAAATAATCCGGTGAAATTTATGCCCACGTCCATATTCTCCCGACTGTTTCGAAGCCGCAGTTCGCATGACCCGTCTTAGGAACAGGACCAGACGACCGTCGCGTCGCCCGAATGACGGCTGGCTGGCGTCTGCTGGAGGCAATGCTTAATGGGCCTAGTATATACAATACGCCCTATCGGTTTAGTTAGGCTGAGTTTTCATAGCAGTAGTTTGGGTCATACATAACTTTCCTTTTCAGTTTTTGACTGTCGGATTTCATTCGACCTTTTTTTGTGTAAGATATTTCGAAAGAAAAGTGGTCACAGTACTTTTTGGGGGGATGATTCTTAATTCAAACATTGAAATTATGTTTGTGCTTTTATGACCACCGAGAGAACACTTATTTTTTATACATGTTTAATTACCTATTACTCTGCTCCCTAATTTTTAAATTCCACTGTATTAAAAGAACTTTTTGGGCACGAATTTTAATCCAAATAGTGAAATTAAAAGTTTGTGCTATATTGATCACAAAAGTGAACTTTTTTATATATGTTTAATTACATGTTAATCTGTTTCATTATTTTAAAATTTCAGTGCCATAAAACCAAACTGCCAGATAGGTATTTGTTTAAATGGGAAGCATTTTAATTTTAATCAGTATCACATTATTACTGATAAAGTTTCAGATCATTTTGTTCTCAGTGTTGAAGTGTCTTTATTGGCTTTTAACCTTTTTGTTAAGGGTGTTCTAGTCTGGGAAATTTTCTTTGTAAGTTAAAATCCTTTTCCGCTTGATGGATATGATTATCTTCGTATAATAATAATAATAATAATAATAATAATAATAATAATAATAATAATAATAATAATAATAATAATAATAATAATAATAATATCGATTCAATACCTACAAGATATTAGACTGAATCACTGGTTGCCATCAATAATATGATAACATATGCTAACGGCTAATTTGATGGGCAGTACATAAATTATTACGTATATTGTACTTTCCAGCTCTATTACCTAGAAGAATTGCGCCCTGTCTCTCAATATATTATATATATATATATATATATATATATATATATATATATATATATATATATATATATATATATATATATATATATATATATATATATATATATATATATATATATATATATATATATATATATATATATATATATATATATATATATATATATATACATATATATACACATAACAGTGTTTTAGTAGGAGCACAACATGTTAGAGTTTAGGACAACAAAGTTCATGAAATATCTCTCAAACTTTAAATTTGGAATTTCATTCAAATAACTGAACTCAACTTTAAAACTTCCACCTTGTGCAGAAACTTTCATTCATAATGAAACATGTGCAACGAACTCGTCAGCATTCAAACAGTTAAGGAAGTAATTACAAAACAAAATTAAAGAGAGAGAGAGAGAGAGAGAGAGAGAGAGAGAGAGAGAGAGAGAGAGAGAGAAACAGTCCTACATTTTGCTTGCAAACTGGTTCTAATTAAACTGAGAGAGAGAGAGAGAGAGAGAGAGAGAGAGAGAGAGAGAGAGAGAGAGAGAGAGAGAGAGAGTGAGAGCCATACATTTTGCTTGCAAACGTAGTTCTACTTAAAGTGGAGAGAGAGAGAAAGAGAGAGAGAGTCATACATTTTGCTTGCAAACTGCAAACGTAGTTCTACGTAAACCTATAGAGAGAGAGAGAGAGAGAGAGAGAGAGAGAGAGAGAGAGATAGCCATGCATGTTACTTGCAAACACAGTTCAGCTTAAACTTAAAGAGAGAGTTTCTTTAGTATTATGCATTTTTAGACCTTCAACATTAACTATTAGCTCAGCTTGTCGAAAATTACAAAATTCTTTATAAGGCCTCGCTGAATAAAAACATGCCTGTGTAAAACGAATATTTTGGCAATGCTTTTTAGTAATTATAATGAGAAATGATTAAATATGAATTTTCTATCTGAGAAACAAGCAAGGACAAAATAGCAATTCCAGCTTGCGCGAAGTTCCGAATTTCTATTTGTGTTTGCATTGTATAGCTAAAGCAAATGGAAGTAAGGTTTTCAGAACAAGCTAATTGGAAATGGAAGTAAAAAAAAAAAAAAATGCCGTTCACTGTGGAAAGGTCTTCTTCGGAACCAATCTTCTGCAAGGGTTGTTTGACAAACATTCTGCAAACTGAGAGGAGAACATATGCAAATTTGGAAAGCAGTGAGGGATGCAGGAAGCTGGGTCTTATGCATAACAACATCAGCATACCGGCTAGCGTTCGTCTTATTCTTCAGAAAATATATATTAAATGTATGAATATAGAAGTATGGTATAGTCAGATTGAGTCTTATAAAAATAAAATTTCACAATATAAATTATCTAAAAATTAGATTACACAATATCAATTGTATACATAACATAATATGGTTCATAATATAGGCTCGACGAGATTGTCGTACTGTATTTCAAATGCAAGGTTACGTAAATATATCCACAAGTATATAGAATATAATTATGTAGTGTGAATACGCTGAGATAAGCAGAAGCAATGATTTCTTCTGTATATATATTCACATGAATAGCGTTACGCCACTTACCCACCTTTTTACACCCACAAACATGAAAACAAATCCCTGAATATCGAATTCACAATGCCCTGGAAATAACTCGCATCCAAATAGAATCTACTCTAAGTGCATCTGTCCCAGCCGGGGCTCGAACCTATGCCTTTTGAGGTTGATACAAAGGCAAGGGGTAGCGGGGCAGATGTCCTTCTTGTATATGATTCCTTTTCGGCGGCACAAATAAATAAAAAAATATCTATCAACAAAAGTGAGGGTATATTGCATTTAAAAATTACTAAATTAGAAAAACTACGGATTGGCGCATTGAGCTTTAATATATGATTTTTGTTACAATAAATAAAAAATCAGACTCATTAACATCGATAGATAAAGTTCCGTGAACTTTCAGGTCAGAGAAAGAAAGTCTTTTGATTATTATTATTATATACACACACACACACACACACACATATACATACAAATTTGGATAGCATATATATATATATATATATATATATATTATATATATATATATATATATATATATATATATATTATAATATTTTCAGTATATTATAAATATATATTAAATATATATAATATATAGTATTATAATTTTCATATATAAGTCTTCAACTATTAGGTATACAGTAATTTAGGCAGCCATGCTAAGCTAAGGTATCTTTTTTGCTTCTGCCCTGCCAATGTGTTATAACATTTAGTGGCATTATTAGGCAGCATTCATTTTTCATTTTTTCCTACGGTTGCCTTGAAAACAATTCTCTCTTTAAAACTCAATGATTACGTTAAAAATGGGCAAACAAGAGCAGAAACGTACAAGCACACAGATATGATATAAAAAAATATATAAACAAATTCAAATGTGTATATGTGTGTGTGCATGTCTGTATGAATGTATGTGGTGAGTGTGTGTGTGTGTGTGCGTGCGTGTGTATGAGTGTTTGTGTGCGGGAATGAATAGTCTTCACAGATACTCATGTCGCTTTCACACCTTTAATAAAAGGTAAGGAAACGGGGAGAACTCCGTTGCGAGACGAACCAAATCCAGAGACGCAAGTCGTGTCCTGATGAAGTCTCTGCCCAAATTCATGTAACTTCGGAGAAAAGATGAGGACGTAATAAAGGCGTAAGAAACCTCTTTGATTACGTAATTCTAAAAAAAATTAGTAGGATCAGATTCAGCAGAGAGGAAAATCAGGTTATAAGCAGAGAGAGAGAGAGAGAGAGAGAGAGAGAATGTGAGAGAGCAGGTGGAGTAGTCCACTGACTAGAACTGGAATATTAGCAGTCTCACTACCCACCTATTTTGGGTTAAAAATGTGTATAGTTCCAAATGCAAACAGACATAACGTAATTATATACATACTTCATCCTTGTTTTCACAGTGAAAATACGTGAAAGGCAAGACCTTATGATGGATTTATTTACAAGATGAAGCCATGTCCCGTAATAATTTCCCCTAATAAGCATTATTCTGTCAATGCATAATTAAAATGACAGATACGTCTCTTTAGAACGACCGTTCTAATGAGCTCTCTCGGCCTTTCCACTAATGAGTTACCTAATGAGAAATCAGTAATAGAGCAAATACCGAATTTACATAATATTCATATGGAAGTCATTCAATGAAATTGATTAAATGTGCAATATACGAAAGAAGATATAATCATGTATATATTCAACAAATTTTAATCATAATCCGTATTAGTTTCTCAGAAAATAAAGATGTCATTGTAGAATCAGATGAACTCTTAGGCAGATTCTTTACCTATCTCATATAGAAAGAGAGGGAGAGAGGGGGGCGGCGGGAGTGATGGATAGGCTATTAGAAACATTGCTTTTGGTAGAGATGGACTAGTTTTGCATTTATTTCATCCTTTCATTTGTCTTGTTAATTTCTGATATAAAGATTTTCTAGAATGGCTTTTCTCCCGTTACTCTGCAATGCAGTATCATTTTTTATATATAACGCCATGTAATGAATTTATGGTGTCTTTTATTCTGTTGGTTTATTGAAAAATCCAGTTCTGGTCCATTCCCCTAATCATTTCTCCTCCTTTTGCCCTGCTACCAGTGGCAATTGTTGAAATTTAGAGATTCATAGTTTATAACCACTCCATAACATTAACAGTTTACAAAACTAATATTGACCGGCTCTTCAAAAACTACCCGCTGCCTCATCAGAAGCTGTGCTTTCATACGGCAGTAACTTAC
>NC_089744.1:72520508-72540508 GCF_040412425.1 Macrobrachium rosenbergii | reverse complement strand
AGGAACTTATCACATGATCATTTGTTACCGTAATTTTTCCTTTATCAAAGATTCAATTTTATTTTTAAAAATCTCTTGTTTTGGGTGGTGAATACTCAAGCTTTTCTAAGATTACATTGTAACCAAGAGTTATGATGTTTTTCACCACCAAATTCTGAAACCAAATGGAATGAAAAAAATACCAAACAATATTGCCTGAAGGGTAAGCAATAAGATTTCGGAAATTAAGGATTACATAGAAAACATCGAAAAAACTGAAAATCATTTACTCTGAAAAGTAAACATACATGCTCCAAAACTATATATAATATTCTTAATAGTGGTTCCTGAAAATCAAAAAGTGCTTTAAGTATATTAATGATTGAAATAGAACTTCCTTCATCAACGTGTGTGGGAAAAATTAAATGATTTACTCCAGTAATTCTTTTTGCTTCTTTCAATTCAATTAACCTCATGAAAACATTTTATGCTTAACTCTCAATATGTCACATAAATTTATCCCTATCAAAAATAACAAACAACTTTGATGATGAAAAAACATGTTAAGGCATCTTATTCTAAATAATGCTTCTCTTAAAATACTGTTTCACAAAATGGATGAAAAAGACTGAACAAGAGGAAAGGAAAACAATTTGAAATACATAAAGCACCCTCATCCAGCCGTACATTATGGAATCGAGGAAATGGAAATTTTCCTTATGGCAGACCTAGAAGAATTTCTGGCATTGAAATTCATTGAATAATCAAATGAATCTCATCTCTTCTTACGGACACGAAAATATGCACAATTGGCCCCTCCTTTCAACTCTTCTGTGGTCCTCGGCCTCCCGTTCAATTGGCATGTGAATGCGTGCGTGTGTGTGTGTGTGTGTTGTGTATGTGGGTGTGGTTTTTGGATGTTGTTTTCTCGTTCTCCTTTACGGTGGTTCTCTCTCTCTCTCTCTCTCTCTCTTCTCTCTCTTTTACTGTTCTCAAATTTTGCAGTGTTCTGGAGCTGGGGTAAATCTGTCTCAACGAAGAGAATCATTTAGGTAATGCTCGTTAAAGCCCATGTTGGCGCAGAAAGCCGATAAAAGTTCTAATTTTTTTGTATTATCCAGACTAATAATCAATTTTATCTGAATGGTACATTTAGAAAGTCAATTGATTTAGAGTCTAAACTAACACGTCCTCGCAATCAAATTATTTAGTTGTTTGCCAACGAAGATGAAGCTTAGGTGTACAGTAATGTCAACAAGTTGGAGAGAAATGAATTTGCCCTGAATCAGTTAACTGGCAGAAACGTAGCTGGGGTCATGAAATTCTTGGTGATTATTTAAAACAATCATAAAAAGCCGGTAATAGTAACCCTTTCCAAAGTACAGTCCGGATTTGTTACAGAAACAAAATTGATGTGATATCGAGTGATAATTTTTTTTTTCATTCATAGTGTATTAACATTTTGAATAAATATGGAAAATATTTGTAACATTAATTATTAATTCATCCTCTGACCAACTAGACGAAGATTTAACATGGTTACTATAAGAAGCAGGAAATCTGTCTCACAACTTTGATTTTAGGTTACCAAAGCATTTCCGCTTCTCTTCGGTTTAGTTCGTCTAAAAGGTCCCCTAGGGATCGGCCTTACCCCCATCGTCAGCCAGTAATATTTTTTAAGGATTATAGTTTTTATTTGGGACAAAGCCATTTGCTATTATGGTTCTGTTCAAACGTTCCACGAACAGAATCTTAACATTTCGAATGTTCCCAATAAGATCCACCAATGACGATTTTGGTCGAACCCTTCCTTGCCAGTTAGTGATCTTTTATGGAAGAAAAGTTAAAATATGTGCAGTTTATTTGTGGCTCAGGGTTTGGCACAAGGAATTTACTAGTCTAATTGGTTAAAAGTTTTATTATAGCGAGAAATTAAATCCAAAATGTCCGAACTCAGCACCAAATGGGCAACCCAGCGAAGGCTAAATCAATTTAGCCAGACCCGACTTCACAGACTGTAATCCACTGGCTTGCATGAGACTTGTTAAGACTGAACATTTTTCTAGGTCTTGGGTCACTCTTCATGGTTCAAATGAAACCTAATTACTGGAAAATCTTAGAGTATTAAACCAACATGAAGTCATGCTCAAAAATTTGATTTCGTTTTTTATTATTTTTTCACACCAACAATGGTCAGGCTACACTTTTTGTGCATTATCAAAAGAAATAGTTGATATGAAAAAAAGTAGAGTTAAGAATTTGAGACATGGGGTCTGAGCCGCAGATTTTTGTAATGGGCTTTTGGGATTTTTTCTTTTAATAAACAATTAAAGATGGAAATATATAATTGATACTTATTATCAGATAAAGATATAACGGGCATTTTCAAATGGGCCAACGTCTGAACTGGCCATGAATCGCTTACCCAGATCCATCGTTAAATAAAAAAATAGCAAGAATTTGAGACTAGTTCTGAAGTATTTGAGTTTAATAAAGATGGAAAATATATTTGGTAGATATAACGGGCTATGGGCCAACGTTATGGCACTTAGTGAAACAAGTGACTAGTTGTCTCTAAATGTAACAATATAAGTTAATAGAAAATCGGTTGCAAGTGATGTAACCAAGCAATACCTTGTTGTCTTGTATCAGACCTAAACTTTAACTATAGGATTTCTGAAGAAAAATTTTCTTTCACAAACAAATTTTGTGCTCTGACGTCCACAGAGTCTAGCTTCATTAGATATTCTGCCAACGTCCTTTGATTTAATGGTGTACACTGTTGGATGCTGAGTAATAGCTAATGAAATATGTTCCGTGGAAACACAACAAATTATATACAAGCTATAAGAAAAAGTACTTGCTTTTTATCTAAATTCCTCTCTCTCTCTCTCTCTCCTCTCTCTCTCTCTCTCTCTCTCTCTCTCTCTGTCTCTCTTCTCTGAAAGCTTCAATTTTTCTCACTTTCTTTTGCTACAAGTCCCCCTTTTCAATATCACTGTTGCTGGCCCGGCCGTGTCTTTTCACACTTCCCGGCCCACTTACATTCCGGCACTTTTATTCCAGAGGCGATTCTAACTGTCTTTTTTATCAGTGGTCTTTTTTGTAAGACTTTTTCCCTTTTATTTTTTAACACTACGGTTAAGCCTTTACTATACCAATCGTTATTCTACTCTATTTTATTGCTGAATCTTTGTTTTTTATGAGCCTGATTTACTCTGAAAAAAAATTAGCTTATTTATTTTTTTTTTCACATCTATATTATTATTATTATTATTATTATTATTTATTATTATTATTATTATTATTATTATTATTATTATTATTATTATTATTATTTGGGTTGAAGTTCAACGAATGTCTAATGGTCTTCTTCAACGAATTATTATTATTATTATTAGGGTTATTATTATTATTATTATTATTATTATTATTATTATTATTATTATTATTATTATTATTATTATTATTACTAAGCGAATATTTATAAAGAACATTTCCAATGGAAATCCAAATTATAAAGCGGTAGGACTCGACTATCACATTTGCTGAGGGTTGATTTTAGGTCCAAAGATAAAAAATACACAGACGTACCCGGAAAAAATAATCCATAGAAAGCATAAAGGCCAGCTTAAGAGAAAAATAAATATATCAATGGAAATTTAAAGAAATATTTTTGGGATAACTAAATTCAGGTGCTTCAATGCAGGTACAATCCTATCTGACTAAACAGTTAAAATCTGTGGTTAAATTCTATTTCTGTACAGCTGAAGGCCAGCAGTTCCAACACTGGTCTTCCAAACTGTGATAAAACGAACCATTACGGTGCCTGTGGTTGGTGAAGCCGCCACTAGGTTTATCAAAAGAAGAGAAAAAGGTTTTTACATTCACGTCATGGAAGCAACGCCGTAAGACTTAATGAGAATGATTCGCGGTTCTTTTCAGGTCACATAACTCCATTTACGCTTCCTTTACACATTTCTAAATGTTTTTTCAGCTCTTCTTATAATGCTAGTCTTCTGAGGATTGCTTTATTCCTTTGCCTTTTTATACTTGAGAATACACAGAATACTAATAAAATAAATGATCATACTCTTTTTTTTTTTTTTTTACACTCTGTTATTATTAGACACTGACATGATCATCTATAAAGTCTTCGTAAATTTAACCTTGGTTTTCCCAAATCGAGAGCATGTTTAGAAATATAGAATAAAATGTAGACATTTAGAACTCGCATCGTCAAAGAACTCTCAATTCTTGCAAGTATCTCTTGGCAGTACATTTACGAGACAGCGCCACGCGCGGTTTGTTTCACATTTCAACTTTTCCGAATTATAGATTTTTTGTTTACTGTTATGATCTTTGTTTTGTTTTCTCTCATACGAAAAATATATGATAATTACTCAGACCAAAGCCATAGAAGTAAGAGAGAGAGAGAGAGAGAGAGAGAGAGAGAGAGAGAGAGAGAGAGAGAGAGAGAGAGAGAGAGAGAGAGCACCAAAATACGATTTACTATTTTGATTGCAGTTTATATTAGTACTGATGCACAGGATTTATCCAGCTCTATGCAACAGGATTAGAGATTAATTGAAAATGGTATAAATGTTGTGAATATGCTCTGGGTCAGAAATTTTATTTGCCACAACTTTTTTACGAGAATTTATTTATTTTTTTTTTTTTTTTTTTTTACTGCGCTATTGGAACGACTGAAAATAAATTTCATGTTGAGAAATTCATCTACTTTTAAAGTTAGCTTTAGATTTCTGGTCCAGATTTAGACCTGACATTTATGCAAACTTAACTAATCATATTGAGCTTAAAAAATTCATAATTGGTTTTTCCACGAGAAAATATACAGAAATTTGTTGTCTAAAATGAAAACTTTTATCCGTGAGCTCATTTCCTTGGAAAGAGACTGAAACAAAGGCTTATCAATAAATTTTATCACTACAACCCCATGACTCTTCACTGAATTTTGCATATTCTCAATCTACTTACACCAGTTTGTTTTATCTTTATCCTACATTTCGTTTTATTTTCACTTTATATCACATTGCCACGTAGTTATCACGTAACTTTCTTTTTGAGAACTACTCTACTGCTGCCACATATTCCCTCTGTTTCTAAACTGACCTCTTTATCTTAGTTGTTTCTTCAACCAAATAATGAGCATATGTAGCTCCAGACACCCTTTTTCATTATCATATCAAATTGAACTTGAACTTTCTCCTGGCCATTTTTACCTCTGACCATATCTATGAATAATATTCTTTAGAAATAGTTCACATGATACAATAAAATCCCTGTAAACTTTTTCAGGGCTCTTCCATTCTTATATAGGGTATGAACTCCATGCCTGAGAACAATGCCATATTTTTTCTTTCATCTGCCGTTGCATTTCAGTAGACGTAGATATATTCTTATCAAATTACATTGGCCATATATGAAATAAATATCTGTCATTAATTAGTACATTATTTTATCAAATAACAAAACTACTTTTTATGGCCTATGATTACATTTATATCAAGATCATTCAAATATGGTATGAAATCAGGGCATTGTTTTGAAATCCCCTAGACTAGTAAAGTGAATTACCTTTAATATGCCTATTAACTGCAGTTCACTTGTACAAAATAGTTTTCACGTAAAAAAATAAAACAGATGGTTTAGACAGACAGACAGAAAAACAGACAGACAGACAATCATACAAACCTCATTCTCTCAGTTATTTCTTCCTGGAAAATTCCTTTCTGTGTCTCTGACCTTCGGCAAGGAAAGCACACCCAGAAAGTAGCTGAAGTTGAAATTCAGCGTTGATTCTAATTCCGAAAAATAGAACACGGGGTCAAAGTAATCCAGACGAATTCCTCATTTTCCAGTGTCCGAGTTTACACTTTAAGCACCTGTAATTATCAAATCTCCTTTCTGTGTCAGAGGAAAATTCATCATTTTCCTCGGCAATCAAATTCAGATCCACGAGGCCATTACGGGAAATGTGAATCGTTACCGTCGCCATGACACAGGGAGCGATTTCAGGCGAACTATGGAGACGAGTAAATCAGACTCCGGTCTGGAACCAACACACATCCTCCGAGAGGATCGGAAACCAATTCAGACGCTGCAATGGTCTTCAGTCCTATCCAGCATTATGTACAGGAAGGAACAATGGTGTATTTAGAGGATGATAATAACATTAATGATAGCATCTTTTTTTTCAGCTCGTGGCCATTTACAGAGATCAACAAAATAGTTACAATACAATATACAAAGTTTAGATACAAAGGATAAAAAGTTATAATAATAAACGAATACGCATAAACACAGCAGATAATAATAATAATAATAATAATAATAATAATAATAATAATAATAATAATAATAATAATAATAGTTTTACAGAATACATAAGGGTGGCCGAGAAAGGATTGCTAATGGTAATGGGGAATAATTAGTAACGACTATTGAGAAAACACTCCAATAAAAGGGTTCGTTATTTGGACCCATATTCCTCTTAGCAGGTTCATCTTTCTTAAATTACAGAACATATTTATTTGTTTAATCTTTTTAATGAATTTGTCAGGAATTCATCCTGCCCTCAAAGCTCCTCAGAGACATCCAGTGTTCTAGATGATATTTTCAATCCAATAGATTCTACTTGCACTAAGGAATCTTTTATCTCGGCCAGAATTTGATAATAATCTAAAACTTATAATATGAATTACGAACAGTGTTTTATCTTAATGTCAACTTTGCCTTTTACATCTAACAAATTCTTATATATTTATTTTGTTTAAGTCAAGTAATAATCTTGGACCTAGAAAACGAAATCATTGATAATTGTTAGTTATCGAGTTAGTAA
Source organism: Macrobrachium rosenbergii (assembly GCF_040412425.1). NCBI lineage: Eukaryota > Metazoa > Arthropoda > Malacostraca > Decapoda > Palaemonidae > Macrobrachium > Macrobrachium rosenbergii. Next base: position 72,533,667 of record NC_089744.1, on the reverse strand, counting down.
TTCATTATGGCAACAAAACTATAACGTACCAGCTCTTGCAAGAAAAAGTAGGCATTTTTGACCCCACCCGAAATTAAAACATAAAGGATTGAAAGGTCCATATGGACGATAATTACTTAACACTTTTCAGCAACATGAGACCATAAGTAGAGTGCTTATATTAATAGCATAAGCCGAAACATTGCACAAAAATACAGTTTACATTTGTATTTATGATATGGAAGCGAGTTTCCTGAGGCCTAGAGAATTCCTAGAGTTTTTAGCCATTACCCATATAAATACGACACAAAGCGCCTCGTGTTTATATGATCTTTTGTTGTATATTCTAGATGTGGTTCAAAGGATCAAATTAGCCTTGGTTAAACATTACATAATTTCCAGAGTTAAATTACAATAACATTGGTTTTCTATATATGTTCTTTCACATTAATAATAATGTGACCGTGACTTCAGTTTTTAATATGTATATGTATATATATAGAAATTATATATAAATATGGGTATTTTTTTATCATATATGGAGCAAGTATTATATGTATTTATACAAAATTTCAGACAGAAATTCAATCTGCAAGTTGGTCGAAAATCCCCAGAATATAGCATTATATAAAATATATATATATATGAAATAATATTCAAATATTAAATTTGAAGTCTCGGTCACATAATATATACTCATACATCTATTTATATACACCTTCTATATGCAGGTTGGAGAACGTTTCATACTAGGGACTATTCAATGAATCAGCGAAGAGATTCAATGCTCTTCTCAGCCAATCACAAGAGCTTAAGAACGAAGTCGAGAACAGAGCCACGCTTTTGCAGCTGTCGTATGTAAATTTGAGTATATTTTCAGTGAAAACTATATATTTTTTTATATACATACAGTTCAAATATATATGAGAAGAAACACTCGAAGGAGTGGCATATTAAGAAAAATCTGTAACAAAGCTTGATACCATTCCACGAAAGGTAAAACTAGGGAAGTGGAACTACTAACAATATCCTGGGGATGTTTGAATTTCAAAGGGAAAATGGCCTTTATTGACCTACTTCCATAAGTAACTTCCATTTGTGAATAATAATAATAATAATAAAAATAAGAAAAACAGTTATAAGAGATAATAATAATAATAATAATACATCTGAAATTACTTAGTGATATCTGATTTTTAAAAGTTTGATGATGATGATGATTATCATTATTATTAATCAGAAAATGAACCCTGTTTATTTGGAACACTAGCATTAGGGCCACTGACTTTAAGTCTCAAGTGACTTCAGTGAAAGAATATTGTGTAAGCTCTCAAATATTATATAATTGAATTGCAAACATTTGTATGTTTTTGCGAAGATGCAATTTATTAAGAGATCCAGATGAACAGAAAAAATACAAATATGCAGATATATAATTAGTATAAGCATGAATAAGAATTTTATAAAGAAAAATCATGAACAATTTGAGAAATGGAGAGAGACTTATTAAAGGAAAGGCTACTTTTTAAGTTTCTTTGCAGGATGTAAAATGATTAGCCTAATTATTACCCTCTTCGAATATGAAAAAAAATGGAACCAATTACCACGGTAACAGTCTTCCGTGGCCCGAAGGGATCAATATTCTTAAAAGCAATCCACGAGAAATAAACCTTCACCAGAAATAAATCAACTTTATGACTCATCTTTCCAACGATAATCATGTATCTTCACTATAATTAATCTTGAAACCTAATTAAACTGGACTTATCTTTACGGACTTTCTTTGGACTTTACGAAGGGTATTACTACTAATATGAAAGAGCCTAGATTCTTGCAGACAAGCCTGCAATAATAATGTATGAAACTTTTATTATATTGTTTTTTAATGTTTTTATATTGCAAAAAGGTATTGTATGTATATTATTGAAAATCTTTATATAATATATCTTTGATTATATCATTTTATTAATTTTTGGTTACACCTCGGTTCCAGGGGAGGGGAACCCCAAGTGGGGATGGTGGGGGAGCATTTTATACTTCCAAGCTTTGTAATAAACCAAAGGCTACTGAAGAAACATTAAACTCACTTTACATCGGAAATGACTTAAAGGGGTGTGGGGAATTGGGAACACATATGTGGGTTTTCCAAGCTTTATTACATGCTATTAGGCTTTGGGAACTCATTTGGCCTTAAATCATTTAAATCATATTGGCAAAGCAGTACATCATCGAAAGGGGGTTCTGGGGACAGGATTTCCAAAACAATGCCTGTAATTGAAAAAGAAAGCGAATGGAAACCATGCAACAAAAATTTTTAAAATATCTTGAAGGGGACTAAGAAATTCCAGAAGATTGCTGTTGGCAATTTTTCAATCCAGTTTTTCAATAACCTGATTTTTAAAAACGCGAGCCAGTTTCTACCTGAACGCCTCCACTGGAGATTAAAAGTAATATGTAAATATTTACGATTAAAACAAGTAATCATCATCATCATCATCAATCTTTTAAAAATCTCTTTCCAAAATTTCAAAGTATTATTATTATTATTAAATGATTATGATAAATTATTATTAGTTTATATTATTATTATATTATTACAAAACAAGATGGAGCATGAATGAAGTAGGGACAGGGGATTGGTTTAGGCTCAAACCCTCCAAAGAATATGTTAGTAGTTCCGCAAATTCAGTTTTAGTCCTTTTGTGGAATGGTATGTTATTTACAGATTGTTCAAGCAATTAGTCTGTATTAACGATAACTATATCTATAGCGCATATATATATGTATACAAAACAATTTAGATACATAGTTGTTACAACTTGAGTAATACAGTGGAAGAAAGAAGAACATGAATCTTGGTTTTTGCTTATGATATATATATATATATATATATATATATATATATATATATATATATATATATATATATATATATATATATATATATACTGTATATATATACAACTAGCATTATGATTGAGAGAGAGAGAGAGAGAGAGAGAGAGAGAGAGAGAGAGAGAGAGAGAGAGAGAGAGAGAGAATTAGCATAGCAGAGCAACAAGAGGTTTTGGTCACTTAGATTAAAGAAAGCAGTTCCGTAGTTTTGATGCACAGGGCCAGAAAAGCTGATAAAATTGCTTGGCTGGCGTGTCCGGAATCCTGACAGAGAAACTGTGGGGATAAAAAGCCTACTGTTCTAGCCGATGGGCGGAGGAGTACCCACGGTTTGATAGCATTAGGACCTCGTGGACAATGGAAATACAGTATATTGTTTCTGGGCTCTGCACTACAAAGAAACTTCGGAAAATAGCTTCAAATCCCTCTAATAGAAGTAAAAGAATTCGGCCAATGTGAAACGGAACCTTTAAGTTTACCAAGTTGATAAAAGTCAAGGAAAGAGCCTTCCTAACGATTTATAAACCATCAAAATACACATGTAAATTTATATATATATATATATATATATATATATATATATATATATATATATATATATATATATAGATAGATAGATAGATAGATAGATAGATAGATAGATAGATAGATAAAGATAGATAGATATATAGTTTTTTAATATGTCTTATAGTCTATAATTATTTTTTTATCTTCAACCCGCGAATCAGGATTTCATTCCAAAACAAGGATGAACAAAATAAAGAACATTGTGATAATAAGTCTGTAACTCATACCATGTGTGATTAATAGATCAAACAAATCACAGCCGCAATTCATGTTGCTGAGGATACTAGCTTTCTCTTACGCACAGACAAGAGTAGAGTTTGTTTAAACATGACGTTATAGTCTGTGATTTCAGCATTTTTTTACCTCAAGAAGAATCATTCTTGATACACTGAAGATTTTTCATTTCCAAAACAGCTTCCTTTTGACAAAATTTGAACTTGGTTAATTAACTGTAACTCCTCGTTGCAATGAGTGTGTGATTTTGGTCTGTTAGTGAAAGAATAAATGAAAGTTGTGTTCATGTTCGAATAAAAGTTAAACTTAGCTCCCTCATCTTTATTACGAAGACAGGATACACTAAATGAAAAAGAATACAAACCTCAAACTATGTGTACCTGTTTAGCATTTTTAGGGTTTTAAATATCCAAAACGCCGTATTTCTTGAAAATTGTTGAAAATTTTTCACTGGACGTTATCCTGCACATGTTATCCTTCACAGGTGCAGCAATAGGATTTTTTGATCCTAAAATTATATTTTGCAATGAAAGCTGACATGTTCTTGGTCTGTTAGTAATTGAACTTGGAATTGAAAGTTGTTCTGAAACCTTTTCGAACATCTGTTATAGTTCATATATTCATATAGTGAAAAGGAAAATTGATATTATTTTTATATGTTATATATAAAAGTGAATGTTTGTAATGTTTGTTTGTATGCTTGTTTGCATGTTTGTGAACTATGGGTAGAAACTGAACTGTTCAACTTAACCTAGACAAAATTTTGCACGTGACCATCATTTGACCAGCTTTAGATACAGGGGAGGTTTCAAACTAGTTCACTTCTTCCTTCCCCTTCCCTTTCCCTTTGTCACTGGTATAACCTACGAGTAGGTATAAACTCTACGGGTTTATCACACCTCATTTTATGTACTCGAGACCGTAGAAATACCTGTATATTATAAACAATGCTTTTCAGTCACCACAGTAATACCTGGATAAAGGGACAGACAACACAGTAGTACATGGATAAAAGGGACAGTCAACATAGTAATATCTGAATAGGAGGGACATTCAACGCAGTAATATCTGGATAAAAAGGACAGTCAGCACATTGATACCTGGACGGACAGATAGTGCACATAACATCTTGAAAAGCCAAGTCAATGTAATACCTGAATAAAAGGGACATTCAGCACAGTAATATCTATAAAAGGAACAGTGAGCACAGTAAAACTTGGTGAAGGGGACAGATGGCAATGTTAAGATTGATAAAAGGGACAGACAGCACACTAATACCTGGAAAATCGATAGTCATTTTAGCCACTTCCACCTCACCGATTCAGATGGTGAGAAACAGTCCGCTTTCGTAAATCTGTAAAAGATGCAGTCAGCACAGAAATTTTTGGATAAATGATTTTTTTTTTTTTTTTTAAAAGGGACAGTCATAGTTACTGATAAAAGGAACAGTCGTTATTCATAATATCTGGATTCAGCTTTTCACTTAATATTGACAAAAGGATAGTCACCTACAGTAATATCTGAAAAAGGAACAGTCGCCACAGTAATACCGGGATAAAAGGGACAGTCCTTTATTATTATTTTTTTGCTCAATTTTCATTTGGATAAAAGGGACAGTCAGAAGATATCTTATAAAAGGGTTGTCAACACTCGTTTGAAAAAGGAAGAGTCATTTTAGCTGGATAAAAGGGACAGCATTATTACATTAATATTCACAGACAGAATATTTATCTAAAAGGACAGTCACTTTTATATCTTCAAAATCAACATTATACAGTAACAGCGGCAGCAGCGGACAGTTCTTTGTTATCTTTGTTCATTTCTTGAAAGCAATTTCATGGAAATTGAAGAAACAAATTTTTGCTTCTGTTTACTTAAATAGCTGGGTGAAATACAGATATACAGTAATACCTATAAAAGGGACAGTCACAACAGTAATACCCAGGATAAAAGGAAAGTCAGCACAGTATATGGATAATATATAGACAGAACAGTAATACCTGATAAAAGTATATCATCATAGTAATATCTATTAGGGACAGTCACCAATAATATCTTAAAAGGGAAGCTCACCACTCGAATATCTAAAAGGGACAGTCACCACAGTAATACCTGGTTGTAACTACCACAGTGACATCCAAACACAAGAAATTGAACAGTTATACCTGGATAAATGGGCCAATCAGGAATTACATAGTGTCTGGATAAAAGGGACCAGTAGATTCTATAATATATAGAGTTAAATAGTAATACCTGGATAAATGACAGTCAGAACAGTATATACCAGGATATAAAGGGACACACAGTACAGTAATATCTATATAAAGGGACAGTCACACATAATTTTAAAATAGGGACATAACTACAGAATGGCCTTTTTAATTTTTACAATAATTTTCATGGGACAGATCGATATAAACTGGTTAAATGAGGCAGACAGAAAATAAAAAAGAGAACAAATTGAGTTGCCTCTTAAATTCAGTCAAACAAACTGGTTAAATGAGATAATCTAAAAATTCTATTTTTGAATACATTATTCATGATCTGCAGAGATCAAATTATTGAAAAGAGCGATAATGTTTCGGTTTTTTATTCACTGTGCTGCATAAACGTTGCCGGAAGTTTTGTTGATATATATATATATATATATATATATATATATATATATATATATATATATATATATATATATACAGTATATATATATTAGGGTCCAGAGGAAGAGGACGTCTGTAATGATATTCTCCTTACATAAAATCCTCTGAGCTCCTGTATGAAGAAGGGAACACTTGAAACCTCAGGAAGATATTATCCTGATGAAATGGAAGTGTTTATTTTTCATAAGGCTGATAATCTCGACTTGTTCACGTAGTTAGGGCTATTATCTTATTTAAGTTTTTAGTCCTCGTTGTTCATTTGCTAAACTGAAGATCTTAGTGGCCAAGGTTTTCTTTGATTTTTAGTGACATCATATTAGTATTACATTAATCAGAGAAAAGAATTTATACGTCCTTTATTTTCAAAATCAATATTAGGATAGAGAAAGCAGTTTCCTTTTGTCTACTTTTGAAAGAGACGGAGAGAAGAAACAAAGAGACTTTCTAAACCTTGAGAGAGATAGATTAAAGAGAGATATATATAATAAATAGATATATAATATATATAGCCTTACCGACAAAACAAACCATGGGCAATTTTTAATTATTTTAGAAAAATAGACTTTAAAAAAGAATAATATCCGAAATAAAAAAGATGAAGAGAGACATTTTGAGTACATTTTCATAATGCAGAGATCAAATTATTCACTAGTGTTCTGGTTTTTTATTCACTTTAATGTTGCAGTTTGATTTATATATATATATATATTTTTAACAAAAAACTTAGCTATATATATATATATTAGATATTTAAACAAAAATGATGAACATTTTTTATTGAGAGTCCATTAAATTAGAAAGAGAAATATACTATTTTAGATGGTTATAGTAAACGTCTGTGTAAAAGTCACCTCAGAAGGTTAAAATTCTGAACTTGGTTACTCAGACAAGGTCTGAAACACTTATGTTCTGGGAAGTATCCCAAGAAATGGAAGTATATTTTTCATAACATTTGTACTTTGTGGATCCCAGACTTTGTTCAAAGACGCGGTTAGATGGCTACTGTCTTGAATCTGACATTATGTCTTCATTCAGGCAACGTAGCGGAAGTATATTCAGTTTTACGCCTTTTTAGATCCAACTGGCCTAGGACAAAATTTTTATTTTTAGATTTTGGTACCGTACAATGTATTGCCTCTAATCTTACAGTTAAGAATTTTATAAATGAATAAATGAGAGAGAGAGAGGATAGAGAGAGAGAGAGAGAGAGAGAGAGAGAGAGAGAGAGACGGAATGGCATCTGTTAAATTTGTCAAGTTCATTTCATATCTTCTTCCATTGAAAAAAAACTGCCAAGGGAACTACAGCATTATATTTTTTCATATAATTCAAGATCCAGGGGAAAATGATTTGTAGAAACCACGTTCTTATCCTGAAAGAATCGATAACCAGTGAGGCAAATCTTATAATTTTACTCAGTTATTCTGTTATATTAATAAAATTTTTATAACTAATCTAAGTTCTGTTAGCTGAATTTTCAATTCCTTTCCATTTCATTATGAATATTTTTTTGTTTCCATTTACTCAGCTTGTTTCATCCAGAAATTACGTCATCATTATACTAAACCTAAAGTTTCTGGTAATTAAGAGAAATTACACCTAATCAGCTCCACCAAATACTAGTACTATTTGTTCTTATTTTTACAAATTAAACTCGATATATAATCAGGGTCTCGGAGAAACTGGTTCTTTGAAACTTTTAGAAGCTTAGAAATAGTGAGTCCATAAGGGCTCTCATTTTTCTAAAAGGATGGATTAAGCTCATCCAATTTCTTCTCTTATATATTATATATATATATATATATATATATATTAAATAACGTTTTGAAAATGTCCCCAAGGTAGTCGAAAGTCCATATGAAAGAAGAGAAACCTCATATACAAGGTTAACTACGCTACACAATTTCATCCTGATTTAATTGTATATATAATATATATATAGCATATATGTGTGTGTATATATGCAAATGTATATGCACACACACACACACCTCCTGATATATGAAAAATCAGAGAATATATAAACTGTGTAGGACTATATAATTATATATATACTGAAGATTTTATATATATATATTATAAGACACATATATATATATATATATATATATATATATATATATATATATATATATATATATATATATATATATAAAATATATTGTCATCAAAGGAGTTCACATTCTTTTTTCTGCTCATTATTCTTGTTTTTCTTATTTTCATTATTATAACTATTCTGTACATCTACGGGGACGTCAATGAAGTGATTTTCTTTTAAACGAAATGATAATACTCCATTACACTCACATTTAACTAACTTGAGTCTTCACGAATGTATAGGTAATAGGTGACTATTGGAAAACCATTTTTAAGGCGATATAAAAGTCAGAGTATGCTGTTTATCAATACAGCCTTAACGTAAAAATGTAAAATATCGGAGATAATTCTGTTGGGGTTGTTTTTTTTCCTCGTCTTTAGAATAATCGAAGACATTCTTTATCTAAAATGTACCAGACTCTTTTAATTCAAAACTGTGCATATCAAAGTCCAAATTCTTTTCCTTTTTTTAAATGCAGTTTTTTCTTAATTTGCTGACCAAAATGTTTTGTCATATTATTTATAAGTAGGCGTCGTTTCCTGTGCTTCAAGATTATTCTCATCTTTCCAAGTTTGTATACTAGATAATAACCTTACTTCTTCAAATTTTACTTGAAACCTTGGAAGGCTGTATTATGTACAGACAACAGGCATTAGTAAACTACAACTACACACACACACAAACACTTTTAGCCTTTCTGCACATGGTGGTGTTTTGAAAATGAAATTTTGACTTCTAATAAACACAAGAGCGTGCTACAGTAGACACGATACATTTTAGCCTTTCTGTACAGGGAATACTTTGAAAAATGAGGCAGTTCCGAGTGTCAGATTCAAAACTAATATTCTTAGATATGATAATTATAAAATTTGTCACCTATACATGTGTGACTTTTTTTCATATTTACAAATATTAAGCCACAAAATATCGTTCAATATCGAATTCACCTGACGCTGGGAAGAATTTATACAAAACGGGAATGATAACTGATGATCCTCCCTGGGCCTTTCCTTTAGTTATAACGATAAACAATCGACTTCGGCCACTGACAGAATTCATCAGTGAATGAATATTTATACATATAAGTATTCAACAAAACGACCATCTGATAGTTCTAGCTACGAAATATAGATAACAGGAATAATATTTAAATATCAAATAAGACTATTATAATCTTGTGGGAAATATTACAGATGACTAATAAATTATTGTAAGGTTTTATATCTTTCATGAATGAAAACTTATTAATAAAGGATAAGTGAAAATATTATGGCATTTATGAATAATATTTCGAGTCTTGCTGATGATCACCCAGACACTTTTATATCCAGATTAAAAACATTGATTGAATATCAAACAAGTTTTTATGATAATTATTACCGTAATTGCTTTGTGTACGGCAGAGCCCCTGGACTTAAAATTGTAGTGTAATTATTGCTAATGCGAGTCCTTCAGTCGTTCTATGAACTGGTTTTTGATAGGCACAAACACTGATTGCTAATGGAATGGAATGAATGTATGGAGTTAATAGGCATTTTTTCCAGTGAAACGGAAACGACATGAGGTCATTCTTTAGCGCTGGAAGGGAAAACGAGGTGCAGGTTTGAAAGGTGTCAGGGGGAATTCTGTCCGCACTTTTTGATTTCTTTCTCTGTCCAGAGGGGGGTTACTGAGGCTAAGAGGGAAGAAATTGACGTTGATCATGGACCCTCCAGACATCAAACATACCGAATTGCAGCTCCCTAGCCTCAGTAGTTTTTACGCATTTACAAAGAACCTTAGCCAAAATCGTGCTTGGCAACGATATAGGTGCACTGATTTGCACCACTGGCCGTGGGGACTACTGATTGCTGCCTGCAGCATTATTGGAGAACACCGAAAGATGAACATTTAACGAGGCCTTTTTTATTCAGTGAAACAGAAAACTCGATTGCGCCGAAGCATTTTTTACTTTTTCTACATTAATAATAGTTATAAAATGACCACTTTTCTTTTCAGAGTTCAAAAGTGATTTTGATAAAAGAATCAAACTGGCAGCTGTTTTTAGCCCGTAAAATCTTAAGAAAAGTTTATCGAGCGTGTATTTAATTCTGCGATGTGTCAGGAAACAGCTTTGAAAATCTGGTCTTTGGTCTTTTCCGTTACTAAAAATGAGTTAATAGAAATATCTTGAGCTGCTTGATAAATGGTAAACATGTTCTCCACGAATAAACAAGGTCTTTATCTTATGATTTCAGAATTTTTCAGACAGGTAGTTAAAGAACTTTTTATAGTAAAGTGTTCAAAAATTAATATTCTGTTCTAACTTTGCTCGCACACTAAATACAAGGCTTACATTATTTTATGGCGCCTGGAGTTATTGCTGTGCTTTTTTTAGCTAGTGTTTCCAGAATTTGTATAAATTTATTTTTTTTGATATCTTGCTCAGACCAATGGAGAAATCAAGAATATTAAATTGAAAAAGAACATCTTGCTTTTAGAGTTTATTTTGAAAATTAGTTGGCATATCTTAAAATTATTTCATTAGCGCCTGAATAGCCGCCACACAGCACTCATACACAAATATATATCTATAGTTATGTTTATGATATCTTGGTGACAGTTCTGCAATGGATAACACACAACACACACACATAGAATATTATAATATATAAGAAAGAGAACATTATATATATTATGATATTCTCTGTATAGTATATAAATTTTGAAAGGTATATATACTTGAGACATATAAATATATATATATATCAGTATAATGCAGAGTATGAAAATATATCACATTTTTTAGTATATATCGTTTATTCTATATATATATACTTTATATTATATATATATTGCGCCTGGAGCATAATTCATGAATATTTTCAGTAATGCACGAATGTTGTTTTTTGTCATCATTATAATTAAGACGGAAGCATAAGTAACGTTTATGGCAACTGGAATGAATTTCTTGTATAATTCGCACGATCATTCGTCTGCTTTGACCCATACAACGAAGTATAGCAACACATGTGCTCAGAAACTAAAAGTCCATCTAAGCATTTGTCGAAATCGTTTTCAGGCGGAAGTTGTTATCATTCTGCTAAAAGCAATAATTTGTGAAGAGCTGTTCTAATGCTTTTACAAGGACAGGGGCGCGGGAAGTTTCAGGAAAAAACAATAAATCTTCCCTTCCGAGTATGGCTAAAGATACTGACTAACAGCAACGTAAATATAATGCACTGTAAGCAGAATTTAATTTCTGTGGGTGCAAATACCATTCAACATGGATTATTGTTCATATTATCCCTAAGATTTATTCCGGCATAATCATGGCATCTTTTCAAAAGGGACTGAAAGGCGAATGAAGGCTAAGAACAATATTATAGCCTTGGCAAAAGTATGGCAATACTTTATACTTATGAAATACTAATGAGATGCGGGTGTTTAAAAGGAAATGTACAGTGAGAATCTGGTTTGAGGTAATGTTCCACCTCATAGAATCAGAATGCTCCTATGTTTGCTTATTCAGTCATTTATTTTATGATTAACATGAGAGATAAGGGAGATTTAAACTTAAGAAACAGAAAACTTTATACTGACCTAATTTTAAATAATTTGTTATTGGCAAGTTTTCCTAGCGTGTAATAGAGTTTTCAGCTATACAGAGCCTATTCAAAATAAGATTTCTGTAGTCTATAAAAAGAAAGAAAGATCATGGTTACATTTCCAGGTTACACCATCATACATATTCAACATATCGAAAAGTTCCTGCATAAAAATAACCCTCGTTGTTGCACGTGCGCCACCTGTTTCCTCCCGGAGGAATATCTTCTTGCCATTAACTTTATTAACATCAAATTTAGATCATGTTTTAGGATATAGAGTTATTTTAACAGGAGAGAGAGAGAGAGAGAGAGAGAGAGAGAGAGAGAGAGAGAGAGAGAGAGAGAGAGAGAGATAAACTCTAAAGATGGTCTATGGTTATTCATATATTTATCAGTGATTTATTAACAAGAGAAATTAACATTTGAAGGCGTTCCATTATCAACCCTGATATGAGAGATACTCTCAACTGCTATTTGGTCTTATTTTAACTTTAAATACCAAATAAATAAACTAAAGATTTTCCGTTTCTGTTTTGTTTTTGCAATGACTTCTTTTAAACTGCTATTTACAACGAAAGACAGAACAAAACGTTATAAATAAAGATCTTTATCATTTTTAATTCTTATTTTTCACCAAGAAGCCATAATAATTCTTTCGACCTTAAAGAACATCATCAGTTAAAAAAGTCAATTAATTTTTTTTTACCAGTAAGATCACATTATTTAACTTAGAGAAAAACTCTATCGCACTACAACATTCATCCAATAATGAATGAAGTGACGTTTTCTGAAATTATGTTTTCGTTAAACAGACATTTCCCTGAGCAGCATTTCCATAACGCAGTTTCTTTATTGTAGACGCACTTGTCACAGGCGTTCATGTTTATCAAACTGGTGTACTTCATGCACACTTTGGTCAAAGACAAGAACTCGTGACACAAACTAGGTAAAATTAGTTTAATGAAACCTACCTATAATTACACAATGAACAACAACCTGCCACCGTATCTCCCAGTGGTTTTATTTCTCCCATTCTCGTGGATTTTACCTCCCTTTGTTCTCATGGTTTTATCGTTCTATCATTTTATGGTTTTGTCCTTCCTATTTTTCAAGTGGTTTTATTCCACCACTAAAACTGAGTG
>NC_089744.1:72513008-72515508 GCF_040412425.1 Macrobrachium rosenbergii | reverse complement strand
AGTTAAGATCCTATAGAACGTTTATTGCAGACACATCACAGATGTCTAAAGAACTATTTTCCGTCTTTGAGATTTTAGAGATGATGAAATCCCGTTTTCTATAAGAAAAACAATGCATTTTGAATCTTCTGAGCGAATTTGTTGTTATTTTCTGTCTTTTGACACACCCAAGACCATTTAGCACACACATGATATTGAGATATATATATATATATATATATAGTTGTTTTTGCAAAAATATTTATCAAAGCATACTAGGAAATTAAGATTATATATATAAATTATATATATATAGAGCGCCTAAAACCTATATGTGTGTGTGTATGTATGTGTGTATGTGTGTGTATATATATAAAACATAGGAGTATATATGAGCGCAATGTCTGTGTATGTCTCAGGTGACTCTACCATCATGAGGATTTGGGTTCGTTCCATGATAGCGAGAACTATTAGTGACGTTCCTCAAATTCCATTTTGCCTTCCTTGATTGAGACTATTGAGCTGAGACAACAGTTGATGATGCTGGGTTGCATCACAACATTAGGAATGTAGCCAGCAACTACATCACACGATAATTGCTGAGAATAAGAGTCAATCCTCTGCAGACAATTTCAGAGGATAGGGAATGGTGATACTGATATACATTGCATGCCAAATATCTTAACAAAGTGTTGCCTGAGAAAATAGATGCAAGGAACGTATAGTTATGATACTTTATATGTTAAATTCATTTCACAGAGTTTGTTCACAATCATCATATATTTATTAATATGGCCAATTATTCCCCTATTATAAATTTGTGCTTGTATTAGTTATACAAAATTTTAATTTGAACAGCTAGGGGTTAGTTAGCTGAGGTTTTTAATTTCAAACAGCCACGTGGATATCAATACTATACAGCGTTACAAAACAATGAACTGGGTGTTTGGCCAACATTATGTGGAAATAAAAGGGACACTGTCTGTTCTACCTGCAAGCCATCCCCCATTATCTTAATGGTTCTGCAGAAATTATTTTAGAAATGAAGCGAAATAATTAAAAATAGTTATTTTGAGCAATGCTATTGCAAACCGAAGCATACGGCATTTTATTTGAGGTAGGCAAATATCATCAGAGTGACCGTTACCAGCTTCAGCGCATTTTTAAACAGAATTTTCTGAAACTTCATTTTTCTAACTTTTCAAATAAAATTCATGACCCTATCTGCTGCAGTTGGTGCTACAAAGTTCACTTGGTAGTTAAGGAACGAAAACAAGTTGTGAATGTGTGCCAAGGGCCTCTCTTGATGGAGAGACTGCGGAAGGCGCGTTAGTATGCATAACCAGAGGGGACCTCCTTCCTTGCATGACTTATTTCTTACAGTAAGCTTATACTCGGCTGGGAAGATGAACTTTTTTTACGTTCTTTGCGTGACATGTGTAGTACCTCCATATCCTCTTTTGCTGCACTAGCATGTTAAATATTGTAAACATACCAATAATATTCGAACAATGATTTTCTTCAATATTTGACCATGATAAAGAAAAGAAATTCAATATTTTATTTTTTCATATTTGGAGGCTCCTTGAATATTTCATAAGAATTTGAATTCTTGTTTCTTGCTGCAACGACAAACAGAAAGATGTTGCTCGCTCCCTACTAAAACTAACGGGAAAACGGTAGCTTCTGACATTCATGAATCCAAATATAGGCTATTCTGTTTCATCTCAATCATCATCGTAAATTTTCAACTAAGTGAATAGTATTATGTAACGAGGCTCAGTTGATTTGCTGGTGCTAAAATTTTATTTCTAATCTGGTGGCTGTCAAAAGCACTGAAATAAAAGATCCCTCAAACTGGCTCAAAGAGTGGTTTGAGTTTCATCATTTCGTATCATAAAGAAAACAACAAAAATATCGAAAGTTAATGTGCGGCCGTTATATTTACATAACTAAGACAAATACTTTTAGGAAATTTGTATATACATGCAGATATATATATATATATATATATATATATATATATATATATTATATACACATGTATATTATACAACACACACACACACACACACACACACACACACAATATATATATATATATATATATATATATATATATATATATATATATATATATATATATGTACACATATACACACACACATGTATGTATGTATATATATATATATATATATATATATATATCTATATATATATATATATATATATATATATATATATATATATATATATATTGCATATAGAATAGAAAAGATTCAGAATTCACCTATCATAATATAGTGTGGAGATTTCGTCTATAGTAAGATCAGTTTGCATTGCCTATTTCCAAAGCAATACATATTCTACGTTTTTAGCACAATCACTGAAATCAGTGGATAAAGACCGTAACAAAAATATGTTTTGAGAATGAGAAATAAGGAAAATGTTGATTTGTTGATATCATCTTACTTCCATCCCTAATCACAATAAATAAAATGCACTGATGATGCACCCTGGT
>NC_089744.1:72494011-72512508 GCF_040412425.1 Macrobrachium rosenbergii | reverse complement strand
GTAAATGCAGTTATAAAGGTTAATGAACCGATGAAACATATGCACACACATACACATATAAATAAATAAATATAGATATATATATATATATATATATATATATATACATATAATATATATATATATATATATATATATATATATATATATATATATATCTATATATATATATATATCACATGATAATTAGAACTGAAATATTGTATTTCAGGAACTTAACACATGATCATTTGTTACCGTAATTTTTCCTTTATCAAAGATTCAGTTTTATTTTTAAAAATCTCTGAAACCAAATGGAATGAAAAAATTACCAAACAATATTTCATGAAGGGTAAGCAATAAGATTTCGGAAATTAAGGATTACATAGAAAACATCGAAAAATTAAAAATCATTTACACTGAAAAGTAAACATGCATGCTCCAAAAACTATATATGATATTCTTAATAATGGTTCCTGAAAATCAAAAAGTGCTTTAAGTATATCAATGGCTGAAATAGAACTTCCTTCATCAACGTGTGTGGAAAAAATTAAAACGATTTACTCTAGTAATTCTTTGCTTCTTTCAATTCATTTAATGCCAAGCTTAACCAACATGAAAACATTTTATGCTTAACTGCTCAATATTTCTCATATATTAATCCTTATCAAAAATAACAAACAACATTGACGATGAAAAACAGTTCGTGTTAAGGTATCTTATTCTAAATAATGTTTCTCTTGAAATACTGCTTCACCAAAATGGATGAAAAAGACTGAACAAGAGGAAAGGAAAACAATTTGAAATACATAAAGCACTCTCATCCAGCCGTACATTTATGGAATCGAGTAAATGGAAATTTTCCTTTAGCCAGACCTAGAAGAATTTCTGGCATTGAAATTCACTGAATATTCAAATGAATCTACTCATCTCATTCTTACAGACACGAATATATGCACAATTTGCCCCTCCTTTCAACTCTTTCTGTGGTTCTCGGCCTCTCCCGTTCAATTGGCATATGTGAATGTGCGCGCGCGTGTGTGTGTGTGTGTGTGTGTGGGTGTGTGTGTGTGGGTGGGTGGGTTTTGACGTTGTTTCTCTCTCTCTCTCTCTCTCTCTCTCTCTCTCTCTTTTGCAGTGTTCTAGCAGCAAATCTGTCTCACAATCGCAAAGCCCATGTTCGATATCTTTTAGGACAAACTATCTGGGTACATTTTCCATAGCCATTTGGCGTCTGTTTGCCAACGAAGACAATTGCTTAGGTAATGGCTCGTTAGCTGATGTGATTTGTAATCTGGGTCAGGGGCAGAAGAAGAAAGCATGACAATTTTTAGCTATGTGAAATTATAAAATGCTGTGAGCCTTGGCGCAGGAAGCTCTTGTCTCAGCGTCAAGTATAAAATGTTCTAATTTTTTTAGAATATATTTCTTTACAAATCCAGACTCGCCAATAATCAGCTGTTCCCATTATAGAATGGTACTCATTTATCTTTGGGCCACTACAAAGTTCAATTGACTTTAGAGTCTAAACCAACACGTCCCCGCAAAAATGGGCAATGGCAAATTATTTAGTTGTGAACCCATTCACAGACTATATATCCTGTAAGTTGCATTTTTGTGAAGATGAAAGTTTTGTGTCCCTGGATTCTTCATGGTACTGTACAGTAACTTCCACAAGTGAAGCTACAAATTTCAGAGGATTTCGTTCGAAATTCACTAACTGGCAACTTCAACACGTAGCTGAAAAACTTATTTTTTTCTACATTGAAAGCTCCATCAAGCAAAATAAAGCTAACATATGATGCACAAATATCAAATCTATGATATTTATAACAATCATAAGAAAAAATTACGCTAATAGTAATTATTTCAAAGTACAGTAATTACTTCAAACTACAGAAACGGAACATTTTGAAATTTTCGTTCAACACAGGATTACCAACATTACCGTTGCATATTTCGAGCAATGTGGAAACAAATAGTTGACGTCATAGTGTATTATCAATTGTTTTAGCGAAGATGCATAAAACCATGCAAGTATCAATAGACTATAAGGGGAAAATCTCCGTAACATTAAGCATGATCAATCATGAATGCACCTAGATTTAACAGAGAAGTTGGGTGTGGTTGGTAGTTCTGATTTTAGATTTTAGGACCCGACCATTCGGACTCTACTTCAGCTTTGGCTTCGGTTTCGACCACGACACAAACGTAACATTATCTACCCAATCTGTGAATCACCAGCCGTGTCTTACTAGTGTTGGGGGGGACTTTGACCCAATACCCCCATTGTCAGCCAGTAATATTGAATAAACAGGTAAATCAGTTCCCTCCTTCATTATGTTTGCAATAACTTACAGAAAGTAACCACTATTGAAAGGGTAAACTTGATTGCAAACAGGTTTTCCGTTACAAATACAGAACCGTTACAAATACAGAGGGCTTCCCCAAATAATAAAAGTGTTCCCAAACCATTCAAGTCTAAGATCCACCAAGGCTGACCGAAAACAACTGAAAATTCATCTATCTGACTTCCTCACTTCCTCTGCCTTGGCTTAGGCCTAGACTTCCTCACTTCCCCGGACTTGACTTTGGCGTAGACTTCCTCACTTCCCCTGACTTGACTTAGGCCTAGACTTCCTTACTTCCCCTGGCTTGGCTTAGGTCTAGACTTCCTCACTTTCCCTGCCTTGTCTTAGGCCTAGACTTAAGTCGTTTCCCCTGACTTGGCTTAAGCCCAGACTTCCTCACTTCTCCTGACTTGACTTAGGCCTAGACTTTCTCACTTTCCTGACTTGACTTAGGTCTAGACCTCCTCACTTCCCCTGACTTAACTTAGGTGTAGACTTCCTCATTTCCCCTGACTTGATAATGAAACCTAATTAATGGAAAATCGTGTTTACAACCATCTGGATATCCAAACAACTCAATTTATTAAACAACCAGCTGGAAAATGTATTTCCTTGATTTCTGAAATAGGCCTAACCATGTGGCCATGCTAAACGCGCATATAACTTGGATTTCATTTTTATTATTTTTTTCTACACCAACTTGTGTCTTATTTATATTTCATTCAATCAGATGCTAAACTTCTTTTTGTGCATTATCAAAAGAAATCATAATAACTTTCTGACGCTATAAAAGTAGAAAGTTAATTTACAAATCACATTAGGCCAATGCTTATTACTCTGTTCCTGCTGCCAGAATGGTGAACACTCAATATATCACACATTGACAGCCGCAGATGTTTCTAAGAAAATTATTTTTTTCTCTCTCTCTTTTTTTCTTTTAATAAACAATGTTGAGCTAAACATTGACCACTCACTGGGAATTACCTTCTGTGGTTCTACAGTTAATCACTGGTACTTATTATCAGATAAAAAGGATGACAATAATTGGAATAAAATATACTAACTGGCAACTCACGAGTTTCTAAAGTAGTACGATCAATTTTGAAATTTGTAGCTTCACTTTTATAAGTTACTGTACAAGCCATCAAAGGAACTGGCCCTGAACTTCCTCGCTTACCCAGATCCATCGTTAAATAAAAGAATAGCAAGAATTTGAGACATGGGGTCTGGATGTGGGAGTTTAATAAAAGATGGAAAATATATTTGGTAGATATAACGGGCTAAAGGCCAACGTTATGGCACTTAGTGAAACAAGTGACTATACTGTTTTTTTTTTTTTACCGAGGCACATTTGCACCGATTGGCAGGGTGCCCTTTAGCTCGGAAAAGTTTCCTACTAGCTGATTGGTTGCAAATAGTTTGTCCTAATAGCATCATTGTTTTCAAATAATTACCAAGTAATGTGTATCGAAACTTATTTACTAACCTAAATTTCTCCCTCAGATATATGTTTTGTCAATAAATAATGTTAACGAATAAAGAGATTATAAAGGATTGTGATGGTAAGTCTAAATTTAATAACAACACCCGCCGAAGTCAACGACAGGAGCTTGCTTTCGGATGCACGCTGCATAATTTTTTTACTTTTCACATATTTTAACACCAATTGGGATAAACTACACTAAGCATAAGAAAAACATGTTATTATAAACTTTCTTTGAATACCAGAATCTACTAAAAACATGGAATTAATAAAACTCGCTATTAGTGAAAACTTCCAGGGAGGTAAAAGGAACAGCCTGTGGCATTAGATAAAATTTAGATAAAATTACCTAGATAAGTAGGCCTAGTTATTCATATGGTATCCACATGCCAGCAAATGTTGATGGGCAAGAAAGCTTTTCAGATACATATCATCTTTTATAGGCTTTTGTGCTGAAGCCTTTTGTTATATCATTATGATAAATATGATGATAAATATGAAGACGCTATTTTTTCTTTTACATAATGATAATGTACTTCCCTTTATTTCTTGCACAGATTTCAAACTAGGCTAGCCTATGTCTATGTGTCTTACACCATTTTTTGACAATTGCAATAAAATTTGCTTAACTCTTTAAGGTAAGGAGTAACAGTAAACAGTAGCTGATGCTTGATATAAGTTAAGCTAGGTGTATGTAGGCCTATGATGTAAGTCCGTATAGAAAGGATTTGCTAATTTTGTCGTAAAGGTATAGATTCTATTAATAGCACTATTTTCGGTTTGGGGATACTGTAGTGTTCCATAAATTGCATAAAATTTATAATTAAACGAATTCATAATTTCACCGAGTTACAAAGCGATACCCCTCCCCCTCCCTTCCATCCCCGCCTCGGTATTTGACAGTAGACGCATATAGCCAGCTAATCCTTAAAATGCATATGTGTATAGTACATTTTCTACTCAGTCACATAGTCTTTTACTTCTCAAAATATCCGCAGAAACTCGTGTTAACCTTATATGTGTCCTGAACAGAACGGAAAATAAGAAAAAAAGTTTTCTTATCTCGCATTGTCTGCTGTAACTTACACGAAAGAGTAAGTCGTTAATTTCTGCGAAATATATTTTTATTAGCGTGCTCCTACAAAAAGAAGCACAGAAACTTTTTAATTGCAGATATAGCCATTAAAGTAATCTCAATAACGTAACACTGATTTCAACATTTACATAAATCAGGAAAAGCTGCAATGACAAATCAGGAAAATGCTGCAATGACAATCACCTGTGATAGTTTTTCCCGCCAGGCCGCCGCAGGCTGTTCCTTTTACCTCCCTGGAAGTTTCCACTAACAGCGAGTTTTATTAATTCCATGTTTTTAGTAGACTCTGGTATTCAAAGAAAGTTTATAATAACATGGTTTTCTTATGCTTAGTGTAATTTATCCCAGTTGGTGTTAAAATATGTGAAAAGTAAAAAAATTATGCAGCGTACATCCGAAAACAAGCTCCTGTCGTTGACTTCGGCGGGTGTTGTTATTAAATTTAGACTTACCATCACAATACTTTATTATCTCTTTATTCGTTAACATTATTTATTGACAAAACACATATCTGAGGGAGAAATTTAGGTTAGTAAATAAGTTTCGATTCACATTACTTGGTAATTATTTGAAAACAATGATGCTATTCGGACAAAATATTTGCAACCAATCAGCTAGCAGGAAACTTTTCCGAGCTAAAAGGACACCCCTGCCAGTCGGTGCAAATGTGCCTCGGTAAAAATAACCGAGTTTTTAGTAATACTGCTACCGATAAGCCTAGTGTAATCGGAAACACTACGAAACATTTAACACATTTTGGTTTCTACCCAACATGGTTACTAGGGTCCATAGGACACGAAGTTCTTTGCGAAATAAATAAGTACATGAAGGACGTCTAATTGAATTTGTTCCTCTCATACTGCAGATGTTTAAATCAGCAATAATACGTAAAGGGAAAAAAAAGTCATGCACAGCTAAATGATTAGTGAGATGTATTATTATTATTATTATTATTATTATTATTATTATTATTATTATTATTATTATTATTATTATTATTATTCAGAAGATGAAACCCTATTCATATGGAACAAGCCCACAGGGGCCATTGACTTAAAATCAAGCTTTCAAAGACTATTAAGGTGTTCATTTGACAGAAGCTAATAGGAAACACAGAAAGAAGCGATCACTTTTAGAAAAGAAAAAATAAATTAACAAACTAATAAATAGATAATCGAATTCTTGTATTTTAATAATTACTTACATTTTTTATCTATTTTTTTTTATTAATTTGTCATTTTATTTTTTTTTTTCTAATAGCTGATCTCTTCTTTCTGTATTTCCTATTACCTCCCAATACTTCTTTCAAATGAACACCATATTCTTTGGAAAAAATATATCAAGTCACTGGTCCCATTTTGGCTTGTTCCATATGAATGGGGTTTATCTTCTGAATAATAATAAATATTATTACTCACCGTATATATCAATCATTTTAGCCGTGTTGATTTTTTATTTACTATTATTGCTGATTATTAATATAGCCCGAGATTCATTATTGCTGATTATAAATATAGCCCGAGAGTAACAACTTCAAGCAGACGTCCTTTACGTATTTATACATTTTGCAAAGAACTTTTCGTATGGCTTGTTCCGTATGAATAGGGATTTATGTTCAGAATAATAACAATAATGAAACGATAATACTACTGAACAAAATTACGAAAATGTAATAACTTGATCACTCACAAATGCAGCATTCTCCAAGATCCCACATACACTTTCCATCAACTCTTCCTCCGACGGAGTGGCATCCCGTCCACGGAAGGCAGATCCCTTCGTATTCCCCTCTGTAGCACGCCTCTGGTACGATGGTCACGAGGACTGCAACGGAAGATTATTTTGTGAGGCGAGATGAGGATTACCTAAAGGCAGGATTAGTAGAGTAAGTGTTAGCCTGCCCGGGGATAACTGCGCATCTTTGTGGCGCAGGCTGGTACAATGGCCGCTACCATAGAAGAAAGCCGGGAAAACAAGGAAATGAATGGTCATATGGAAAATGTTTGACTTCACATTCTTCACCACTTTCACGATCGTGGATGAAAGGTCCCGGTGCCTGTCTTCAGGTGCAGCTGAGCTAAAGGATCCGAATAATACTCCATGTCTTTTCATTGCCATCTGGCTCATGGGGGCGGTCGGGTCGAGATTAAAGGACTGACCAGTTGAAGGCACCTTAATATAGACCGAGAGAGCAGCTTCCTTGTTCTTCGCTCTGGTAAATGTCAAATGTTGACTGATGACTTTTTCTCAATCTTAGCCTCGAACAAAAGCAGCCAGACGATGACATGCGCGAGATTGCTCTTATTTTGGTCCGAGGCGGACTAACCCTGTACTCTGTTAATCCTGACTTCAAAATTCTTTGAGGCGTTCCGTCAGCCCTTTGGCGAACCGTTTCAGGAAATATAGAATATTTTTACTGTACCTTTAATTCTTATTCTCTTTCTTCTATCTACCAGTAAGGTGCTGGTGCCGTCAGTGCACCTCACGCAGGTTCTTTGCAGCGTTCCTTAATTCGGCCCCTAGCTGCGACCTCTTTCATTCATTTTACTGTACCGCCGTTCATATTCTCTCTCTCATCTCCCAGTAGGGTAATGTCGTCACTGCACCTCATGCGGTGCACTGTAGGCATTAGAGAAGATATTTCCAGCGTTCCTTCGGCCCCTAGCAGCGACCCCTTTCATTCGTTTTACTGTACCACCGTTCGTATTCTCTTCATCCACCTTACTTTCCTCAACCCTCTCCTAACAATTGTATAGTGCAACTGCGAAAATTTCCTTCCGTTACACTTTTATGACCTTCCTACCCTCAATTGCCCTTTCAACTCTGAATGACCTCATATATCCCAGCAACTTTGGCTTAAATTTCATATTCCATTTTTTTTTTATTACCTCATAGCGCCCTCACATTGGTGGAACGACTGAAAATAAATTTCATGATGAGAAATTTTGGTTTAAATTTCATCTTCCACCATTTTAAAGTTAGCATTAGATAAATATATGATGGAGTATATATTTTAACGGAATTCAGATCACGATAGCCTGTCATTTATCTCTTTCTCTCTATAACCGAGTTGCGAATCGCAAAAGTTAACTAACAGCCAAGGTACCTAATTCACAGCTTTCGTTAACAGAAACATGCCGGCTCTGGGTCGAATGTGGCCTCTGGCGAAACTTAATTGGTAACAATGCGTCAAAAGGGCTCCGCAGAACAGAGAGAAAAATCACAACAAACAGAGAGAGAGAGATCTTTATCCTAAATTTCGTTTATTTTCACAAAAGATGTGATGACTCATCATCACGGAACTGGACAAATGAAATGTTTGGACAGAAAACTCAGATATGAGAGATTTTCTATTAGCATTTTGATCATATTTCTTAAAATAAGACACAACTGAGTTAATTAACTAGTTCCTTAACTTAATGACGAGCAAATGCCAGTGTAGAAATAAAGGAGGAACAAGAAAAAATACAAAAGAACAAGTAAGTCAAACAGAAGAGATAGACTCCTTGCTTTTATACATTTCTGAACCATATCTATAATAAATTCCCTTTAATATTTCAGTGTCTTAATAAATGATCAGGTTGTCATAAGTATACAGTTATTTTTGAAAAAACCCAATCGGCTGAAAACTGAATCAGATCATTCCTGATTTGTCATTATTATTATTATTATTATTATTATTATTATTATTATTATTATTATATTATTATAAATATTATTATTATTATTATTATTATTATTAAATTATTAAACACTTTTTTTAACAGTTTGGCATAAATGTTATATCAAGACTTCATTTGCCTTTTGAGTATGGTTTGAAAACTCTACAGAAAAGTCAAGGTAAATAAATGAACTTTGGACAGCTTCTTAACTGATTTACTTTCTGCTACAAAGAACTCATTCGAGAGACTGAAAAACTACAATACAAACTAAACGTCATCCAGATGGCCATATATACTGCTCAGTGAAGTTTGCTTAAGAATGAGTCTCTTTCCAGACAGAAAAACAGACATTATTATTATTATTATTATTATTATTATTATTATTATTATTATTAAAATTATTATTATTATTATTATTATTTTTTTTTTTTTAATTTTTTCAGGGTTACTGCATTCTGCCAGTAACTCACCGGTGTTTGTCATTTTCGGAGAGACAGCAATTGCAAATCAGTTACCATTGGCATTACTCTGTAACCGATAGAACGTATTCATCAGAGATAAAATTACACCTGATTTGCTTCCACTTTCCTCTCCGGAATGACAGACATCGGTGAGTATACTGGCAAATGCAGAAACCCTAAAATCAGTTATTAGAAAGATAGAGAAGGCTCTTATATAAATTGAATGCAGCTGATGCAGCAACATTCAACATTACATGTTTGAAAGAAGATCTACTACCTATTATTATTATTATTAAAAATACTATCCAGCATTATTACAGGAAGGATCGATGGTGTATTTAGAGGATGATAATAACATTAATGATAAATCAGCATCTTTTTTTTCAGCTCGTCATTTACTCAACAAAATAGTTACAATTCCCTTTTCAATCTGAACAAGTTCCCGAAAGCTATCTATACTGATTTATCTTAAACATATGTACATATGCATAATAAGATTTGCTTCTCCATTATTATTATTATTATTATTATTATTATTATTATTATTATTATTATTATTATTATTATTATTATTTTATTATTATCATCTTTTCTTTGTTGACAAACATTGCCTGATGACAACCACTCCCGTAATTAGTAACCTTCAGTGCACCTCAATAAAAGTGCACTGTAGGCATTATTCCTTCTTTGCAGCTTCCTTTCGGCCCCTAGCTGCAACCCCTTTATTCCTTTACTGTGCCTTTCCTATTCTCTTTATTCCATCTTGCTATCCACCCTCTCCTAACAATTGTTTCAGTGCAACAGCCAGGTTTTCCTCCTGTTATCTCTTTCTAACCTTTCTACTCTCAATTTTTTTCAGCGCTGAATGACCTCATAGGTCCCAGCGCAGGAATTTTGGCAATTCTGAAAACTTCCATTTCATTCCAGTAACAACCACTGCTCATCCAATACAACGTCTGCCATCCCGTTGAATTTGAGAAGGCGTCAGAACTCGTTCCGATGACGGCAGCGGCAGGATCAAATCCGCCGTCAGTGTCAGGAAAACAGCAAACGCCAATATCTGTCAAGGAGAGAATATAATTGACTTATGTTTTCAAAACTATTTATTTATTCATCTGTTAATTTTTTTTCTCTTCTTACAACTGAAAAAAGTTTCTGTATTTCCTTCTACCATCTGTTTCTTCTTTCAAATGAACAGTCTTTGGAGGGTTGAATTTCAGTGTTCCACTTTGGGTTTGTTCCATATGAATAGGGTTCATTTTATTAATAATAATAATAATAATAATAATAATAATAATAATATTATTTATTATTATTATTATTATTATTATTATTATTATTATTATTATTATTATTATTATTATTATTACTTATAAATAAGTTACTCAAAATCTTGTATGTATTGGCTCTGTCGATATAATTATTGTCTTGTCACGTAGCATAACGTCAAGTATGCAACAGCATGTCGCTCTTTGTCTGTTAGGTATGGTTTAATAATTTGCAGAACATACATCATTGTATGCACGCGCGTTGCTTGATGTATGCATTAAGATTAGACAGTTGGAAAACTAACTTGTAGCCCTTGAGTTTTAATTTCTTTTAATACTTCATGGAAACCTTCAGTTCTGACTGGTAACCGATTTCTTCTCTTGATCATTACTGAAATTATTGGTAATATTGAATTTTTGGCTTCATTCTCATCAAGAGACGTTTTACGCTGGAACTAAAGTAAGTTATTGTTGATATGGATTATTTTTTTTATGCGTCAGAACAACTGAAACGACTGATAAAACAGATTGTTTTCATAACCATCGAATGACTGATAACAGAGGTTTCATGATCGGAGTCTCTCTAACGCCACGAGAAATACCTAGGATGAGTGTCCAGTTTAAGACAAATTCGCAACATTCAGGAAGCAGTTGTATAATGCGTACAAGTCACCGAGAGTACTTAAAAGACGTAAGAAGATGTTGCCAAATATTTCCCCCTGACAAATGAGTTCATAAACTGAAGCCAGTTCCAAAATCGTATATATAGCAAGAAAAGGGCTGAGCGTATTGTTCAACAACCTTCAATAAAAAAAAGTGACAGTTCATTATACTTACATAACAGACATCACAGGCGTCTGTTGCGAGCGACACTGGGTCGCAATGAGACTCGACTGACACTAGACTGAGTAGCTATTTTTGTCTAGAAACAGCAAATCAACATAATGGTTAGCACCTACCGAGAGGAATTCCACCATGACTCTAGTTCTGGCAACATTGCATTGCCTGGTCATGAAAAACTGCACCTGTCTTCAGCTTAGGGGGTGGCCGTGATGGGAAGAGAAGGGTGACACGAAATGTATTCTCTTCCTACGCTATGTTGACAACTCGGGTTGCTTTGTGACGTCAGCAGTACGTTCGCTACACAGCCGGTCTTCCAGCCAATGAAGCTTAGCAACCTTGGGCATGGTCAGTAATTGGACAGGTGACCGCCAACGGATTAATTTGCCGCCTGTGACATTTTGTTGTGAAGCTGGGATATGACACAAAAGAACCAATAGGTCAGCCTTAACATACGAGGGTCGTATTACTAAGAGTGGGGTATATATGTGGAGAATATTATTATTATTATTATTATTATTATTATTATTATTATTATTATTATTATTATTATTATTATTATTATTATTATTGATTTGATTTATTTTTATCTTTTCTTTGTTGACAAACATAGGCCTGATAATGATCTCGGGAGTATGAATGATTACATGTACGTAAACACGGCTCTAATGAATCAGTGATACAGGTATGTCGCTGTTTTGACAGAGGGACAGTTGTCTGCATCAAAAGAAGCAAATCGAATAAAATCATTATTTTCTTCCCTCCCGTCAGGCCTTATGCCAGATGTGCGTCCTTGGTTTTCGTAGTACGTTCATAGGTCTTTAGGTCACACGAAATTGATTTGACCTCAAATGACCCGATGAGACATCGGCCCAGTTATTTACTATAAACACGTGTCAATTTTGCGCTTGTTCGCTCAATGCTGTTCCTAGTATTGACGTTCCTTTCAAAACTATAGCGACAGGTTTTATGTCTGCTTGATGAAAGAAATTTGTTGCTCACTCAGATTTACACTTACTCGAGATGAAAAAAAAAGACATAAAAACGTTCTTTCCACTTATCAAAATCTGAAAAAAATTAAGATTGTGAAAATTTCTGCATTTCGTTCTCAAAGAAAAATGTTGATGGAAGCTTAATCTCTTGATAGAAAAAATTGTTGCTCATTCACATTTACGTTTACTCGAGATGAAAAAAAATGACATAAAAACATTCTTTCCACTTGTTAAAATCTTTAAAAGATTAAGCTTATGAAAATTTCTGCACCGCGATCTGAAAGAAAAGTGTTGATGGAAGCCTAATTTTCTGGATAAAAAAAAAATTGTTGCTCATTCACATTTACATTTAATCGAGATAATAAAACACGCGAAACCATTCTCTCCACTTGTTAAATTCTGGAAATGAAGAAAAATTACGTTTATGAAAATATATGCATTACATTCTCAAAGACAATTTTGATGAAAGCCTAATTTTCTAGATAAAACTCGTCTTCACAATCTAAACATGAACTTGATCTTAGAAGTATTACTTCCTAGACATTCGAAAACAAGCTCAAAACACAATATATATATACTTTATAAACTGATTTCAGCTCCCTAACAAAAGGAAAAACAAAAATCACCAAGATTTACCTATGAAAATCTCCGAAGGACACCAACTCCCTTTCAACTACTAATAGCTTATAGTCAGTACACAGTTACTGGTCAAGCCAGTGCAGTGACCAACCACTTGTTCTCCGACCAAGCTCACGACAGCGCCTGTGCAGAAGCCACCGAGACTGTGAAGGACTTTCACCCCACTGTGACTTTTATATAGTCGCTGAGATATCTCCTGGCATAAAAAAAAAATCTCCTCTGTTGTCTTTCTATCTTTTTTTTTCCCCTTCAGGGAGGGGTCAAGCCGACATACTTTGCGGTTATTAACCTAAGGCTAAAAAAAAAAAGAGTTTTTCCTCCCTATTAGCAACTCTTTCTCTCTTGATCAGTTTCGTCTCTGCTTATATTTTGGGTCAGAGTCCCTTTGGAAGGCGATATTGCTGGTCAGCAAGCAATCCGGAGTCAGTGTTCAGTTTACTTAGCAATGTCTCTCTCTCTCTCTCGAACTCTCGACCTCTCTCCCTCTGCACACACAGAAAATCGCAGCCTTGGACAATTTGTATTTTTATTTATATTTTTCGTGCTTTTCTGTTATTCTGAAAATTTGTGAGTATTATCTGTCTATTAAAACAGTTATCATAGAGAGAAGATATAAGGGAGTAATGTAGATAATTTAAGGTGATTATTGGAGGAATTTTTTTATTTCTACATGGTCTATGCACATCCATTATATATATATATATATATATATATATATATATATATATATATATATATATATATATATATATATTTATATTATATTATATATATATATATATATATATATATATATATATATATATATATATATAGTATATATATATAACTGAATCACGAAAATATGGAAGTCATGAATATATAAACAAAGATTAAATCCATATGTTGAACTAACACTGGTTTCACTGAATGGCCACCAAGATTCAGTGTTCTTCTTTTCTTCCTAAGTAAAGGACTAGTGAGCGAACCAGGTTACTCAAGTTGTAACAGCTGTTTTATCTTTATTTGATTATATATATATATATATATATATATATATATATATATATATATATATATATATATATATATATGTATATATATATATATATATTTCAATTGAAAGGCAATATATATATATATATATATATATATATATATATATATATATATATATATATAATACAGACTAATTTGGCACCATATTATATATAAATATATAAATAAAGCTTGGTATATATTCCACGAAATACTAAAACTAGATGTGTGTGGAACTACAACATATTCTTTGGTGTGTGTTTGGGTTTCAAACCAATGGCCTTTTTTTGACCTACTTCCATAATAAGTAACTTCCATCTTGTGAATAATAATAATAATAATAATAATAATAATAATAATAATAATAATAATAATAATAATAATTTTGAAATTACTTAGTGATATCTGATTTTTAAAAGTTTGATGATGATGATGATGATTATCATTATTATTAATCAGAAAATGAACTCTGTTTATTTGGGACAAAACCTCAGGGGCCACTGACTTTAAGTTTATAAGCTCCTTCCAAGAATAATGCGTTTGTCTCAAATATTATATAATTGCCCATTGCCCAACATTTGTATGTTTTTGGATATGAGTAAATTTATTAAACTACAGCTTGCACAAAAATACAAATATGCAAGTATATAATTAGTATAAGCATGAATCAAGAATTTTATAAAGAAAAAATCATTTCAGTTTGATAATGGAGAGAGACTGTTTTGCGTCAAACGAGCATTCTTTTGCTTATAAAATGATTAGCCTAATTATTACCATCTTTGACCTAAAACGGAACCAATTAACGGTAAGTGTCTTCCGTTATTAATATTCATTAAAGCAATTCCACCATAAGAAGCCTTATCAACGTTATGACTCATCTTTCCAACGATAATCATGTATCTGGAAAAATTAATCAACAACAACATAGATTTAAACTGCCGATACATGGTTAAGGAATTACACTTCGTCATTTTAGGAAGGATATTAGTTACAATGGTAAAATTATAAGTATTGCATTCTAACACCCCTATATATATATCCATTATATATGTATATATATATATATATATATATATATATATATATAGTATATATATATATATATATATATATATATATATATATATATATATATATATATATATATATATATATATATATATATATATATATATATATATATTATTATGTTACTTTAATATGAATGGCATTTTTATACTTTCAATAATAAACCAAAAATACCCAGCAAATATTAAACTCACTTTACATCATAAATGACTTAAAGCTACTAGAATTACACGTAAGTCTTTCAGTGCTGTCAGTTATCATTTAGAAGAAAATTAACTGAGTTGTACACGTTCTCTTCGAATGCAGGTCCTGAAAAAGGACACTATAGAACAGTGTGAAAGTTCGTCCAGAAAAGCTCCGACATTCCAGCAGACCACAATCAGAGGGGTAAGATCTGACAACAAACCAGATCCAAAACTAACAAAACAAGACCTGATAAATTATTTTCCTCATCTAGTTTTGTCGACGACAGGGAAGAAATACCGAAGGCAAGGTTGGGTTGAATCATTTTATAAGGTTACG
The DNA here is from genome assembly GCF_040412425.1 of Macrobrachium rosenbergii. Lineage (NCBI taxonomy): Eukaryota > Metazoa > Arthropoda > Malacostraca > Decapoda > Palaemonidae > Macrobrachium > Macrobrachium rosenbergii. The sequence goes on along the minus strand of NC_089744.1, from coordinate 72,497,130 downwards.
TGACCTGATATTTGACAAATATAATTTTCTGAAGATATCCTGGTGAAATTTCGATTTTTTACTGACCTCGGTTATGTCCATCTATCAAAGAGCTGTTTTATTTCGTCATCTTTAAAATCTCTCTCTCTCTCTCTCTCTCTCTCTCTCTCCTGGTTTCTCTAAAGTGATGGCAGATCCATGTGTAAAAAGGTAAATGGTTTCTCTGTAAAGATAGTGACAGTGTGAAAAGTTTTGAGATAGCCTTTTAATTCAGTTGTTTGAGTTAATGTGTGAAAGTCTAAATGTGTCTATGTGTGCGTGCGTGTTTGTGTGTGTGTATACGTGTGTATATATATATGTAATGTTGCATGTGTGATCGTAAGTGTGAAAGCCCATGGGTGCTTGCTTTATCAGCTGTTTATATGTGTTTATCTTATTTGTTTTTCAAAATCTATAAATCTATAAAGGAAATTGAACGATGTTTTATCTTATTCATCGCAAGGTTTTAATCTCAATTTAAACTTTATACTGCATAAACCCGTTTACATGTCTTTGCAAATCAAAGAACACACGAAGCAACATTTCCAGTGTGAACACGAATTTTTCCTATCAGCTTTATCAGTAACCATAAACAGTACAGGATTGCAGATCTCTAGAGATCATACACGTATAAAGACAGACAAACAGACAGGCAGACAGACAGACATATATACACATGCACACACACACATATATTATATATATACATATGTATTAGCTGGCCAACCTGGAGCAGCCTGGGAAAACTCAGGAGGACTCAGAAAAATTTTCCTGCACCTCCTCCTACTGACTGTCCCATTTATCCACGAATTACTGTGCTGACTGTCCTTTTAAACCAAACATTACTGTTCTGAGTGCCCCATTTAGCCAGGCATTACTGTGGTGACTGACCCTTTTATCCAGAGATTACTGTACTAACTGTCCCTTTTATCCTAATATACTGTGCCGACTGTCCCATTTATCCATGTATTATTGTGATAACTGTCCTTTTCATCCATGTATGACTGTGCTGACTGTCTCTTTCACCCAAGTATTACTGTGCTGACTGTCCCTTTTATGCAGGTATTACTGTAGTGACTGTCTGATTTATCCAGATATTATTTTGGTGGCTGTCCCTTTTATCCAAGTACTACACTACTGACTTTCCCAATTATCCAAGTATTACAGGTACTGACTGTTCCGTTTATCCAGGTTTTACTTTGGTGACTCCCAGTTATCTATGTATTACTATGCTAACTGTCCCATTCATCCAGGTACTACAATGCCGACTGTCTCTCTTACCCAGGTGTCACTATGATGGCTGCCTTTATCCAGACATTACAGTGGTGAGTGCCCTTTAACCAGGTATTACTGTACTGTTTGTCCCTTTTATCCAGGTATTACTGCAGTGACTGTCCTTTTTCAAGACATTATTAAAACATTATTATGTTTTTATCCAGAAATTACTGCCCCCAGGTATTACTGTGGTGACTGTCCATTTTATCCAGAAATTACTGCAGTGACTGTCCCATCTATCCAGGTATTCCTGTGGTGGCTGCCCCATTTATCCAAGTATTACTGTGCTGACTTTCCCTCTTATCCAGGTATTCCTGTGGTGGCTGACCCATTTATCCAGGTGTTACTGTACTGTCTGTCACTGTTATCCAAGGATTGCTGTACTGACTGTCCCTTTGTCCAGTTATTACTGTTGTGACTGTCCCTTTATCCAGCTATTACTGTAGTGACAGATAGAGAATTATTAATCACAGCAAAGAAAAAATTTTCAATATACATTTCTATGGTATTGAGTATAAGAATGAAGTATGATAAACCCGTAGAGTTTATTTATACATGAAATCATGAAATGAGGCATGACAAACCCATAGAGTTTATTTACCACATCAGTTAAAAAAGGAAGGTGGGAAGGCGAATGGGAAAGGGGAAGGGGAATGGGGTACGGGTTGAAACCCACCCTATTATCTAAGTTGGGTCAAATGATGGCCATGTGTCAGATTTTGTCTAGATTGTTCAAGCGGTTCGGACTTCTATAGCGCACTAACATACAAACAAATAAACATACATATATACAAACATACTAGCATTCACATTTTTATATGAGATATATATCTATATGTATAAATATATATGTGTATATATATATATGTGTATGTGTATATATATATATATATATATATATATATATATATATATATATATATATATATATATATATATATATATAAATATATATATATAGCAATATGAGTATCATGACAGAGAGAGAGAGAGAGAGAGAGAGAGAGAGAGAGAGAGAGAGAGAGAGAGAGAGAGAGAGAGAGAGAGAGAGAGAGAAATAGCATAGCAGAGCATCAAGAGGTTCTGGTCACGTAGATTAAAGAAAGCAGTTCCGTAGTTTAGATGCAAACGGCCAGAAAAGCTGATAAAATTGCTTGGCTGACGTGTACGGAATCCTGACAGAAAATCTGTGGGGATAAAAATGCTACTGTTCTAGCCGATGGGCGGAGGAGTACCCACGGTTTGATGGCATTAGGACCTCGTGGACAATGGAAATATATTGTTTCTGGGCTCTGCACGACAAAGAAACTTCGGAAAATAGTTTCAAATCCCTCTAATAGAAGTAAAGAATTCGCCAATGTGAAACGGAACCTTTAAGTATACTAAGTTGATAAAAGTCAAGGAAAGAGCCTTCCCGCCTGTACGATTTATAAACCTCAAAAATACACCTGTAAATATATATATATATATATATATATATATATATATATATATATATATATATATATATATATATATATATATATATATATATATATATATATATATATATATATATATATATATATATATATATATATAGATAAATAGATAGATAGTAGGATAGATACTAACTTTCTCTTATATTTGTTTTAATATGTCTTATAGTCTAGTAATTATTTTTTTACCTTTTCAACCTGCGAATCAGGATTTCATTCCAAAACAAGGATGAACAAAATAAGAACATTGTGATAATAATAATTGTAACTCCTCATACCAAAGTGTGTGATAATGTCCCTTGCATCAGATAAATTGCAGTCAGTAATTCATGTTGGAGGAGTGCATGT
>NC_089744.1:72490875-72493511 GCF_040412425.1 Macrobrachium rosenbergii | reverse complement strand
ATATATATTTATATTTATAAATATTTTTTGGGATATATATATATATAACCAACTATATATATATATATATAAGAATTTATATATATACAATATATTCATATATACATATATATACAAAAATAAGAATATATGTGAGCATTGTGTATTAGAATATATATATATATATATATATATATATATATATATATATATATATATATATATATATATATATATATATATATATGCTATATATATATATATATATATATATATATATATATATATATATATATATATATATATATATATATATATATATATATATATATATATATATATATATATATATATATATATATATATATATATATATATGTATATATGTGTGTGTATTTGTGTGTGTGTGTGTATGAGTGCGTGTGTAAGCGATTATTCAGGCGCTTCTGAATGATATAAAGTAATTTTAAGAATATGCGAAATACTCTGCGTTAACTGGTAGTCTGAAGTCGCTTTCAAAATATCGGGAACAGAGAGTTCATAAAAGCAAGATGTTCTTTTTTTAAATTTAATATTCTGGAGGGTTTTCATATCCATTGCAAAGAACTGAGGCAAGATATCAGAAACATAGCTTAGATATTATAAGAATGAAATAAGCCAACTAATTATAAATTCTGGAAACTTCTAAAGCTGCTATCCCGGTCGGCATAAAAAAAAAAGTTATACACAACAATAGCTGCCCAACTTCAGGCGCCATGAAATAATGTAAGCGTTGTATTTAGTGTACAGGCAAAGTTAGAACAGAATATTAATTTTGAACACTTTACTATAAAAGTTCTTTAACTACCTGTCGCGAAAAATTCTGAAATCATAAGATAAAGACCTTGTTTATTCGTGGAGAACTTGTTTACCATTTATCATGCAGCTCAAGATATTTCTATTAAATCATTTTTATTAACGGAAAAGACCAAAGATCTGAATTTCAAAGCTATTTCCTGACACATCGCAGAATTAAGTACACGCTCGATAAACTTTTCTTAAGATCCCATAAGCTAAAAGCAGCTCCTGGTTTGATTCTTTTATCAAAATCATTTTTGAACTCCGAAAAGAGAGTGGTCATTTTTATAACTATTATTAATATAGAAATAAGTAAAAAATGCGCCGAAGTTTCTTCGGCGCAATCGAGTTTTCTGTGCAGCCGCTGCAGCGTATAATCAAGGCCACCGAAAATAGATCTATCTTTCGGTGGTCTCGGTATAATGCTGCATGAGCAGCGCCCCATGAAACTTTAACCACGGCCCGGTGGTGGCCTGGCCTATATCGTTGCCAGAAGCACGATTTTGGCTAACTTTAACCTTAAATGAAATAAAAACTACTGAGGCTAGGGAGCTGCAATTCGGTATGTTTGATGGCTGGAGGGTGGATGATCAACATAACAATTTGCAGCCCTCTAGCCTCAGTAGTTTTTAAGATTTGAGGGTGGACAGAAAGAGTAAGGACAGAAAAAAGTGCGGACAGAATAAAGTGCAGACGAACAGACAAAGCCGGCACCATATTTTCTTTTACAGAAAACTAAAAAGCGATGATCATGTCGTTTCTGTTTCACTGGAAAAAATAACCTCATTAAATATTTACATTCTGAATTGACAATATTCTATTAGCAATCAGTGTTCATTGCGTATCAAAAACCAGTTCATAGATGACTGAAGGACTCGCATCAGCAATAATTACACTACAATTATAAGTCCCCAGGGGCTCTGCCATACACAAACAATTGTGGTAATCATTATCATAAAACGTTGTTTGATATTCAATCAATGTTTTTAATCTGGTTATATAAAAGTATCCTCGGGTGATCATCAGCAAGAGACTCGAAATGTTATTCCATAAATATGTGAAACTGTCAGTTTTCACTTTTCCTTTATTAACTAGTTTTCGCTCATGAAGCAATAAACCTCAAGATAATTTATTAGTCATTTGTGTGTAAATATTTCCACAAAATTACAGTATTCTTATTTGATATTGAAAGGTTGTTCCTGCTATCTATATTTCGTAGCAAGAACTAATTATATGGTCGTTTTGTTGAATACTTATATCTTTATAAATATTCATTCACTGATGAATTCTGTCGAGTGGTCAAAGTCGATTGTTTATCGTTATAACTAAAGCAAAGGCCCAGGGAGGATCATCAGTTATCATTCCCCTTTTGTATAAATTCTTCCCAGCGTCAGGTGAATTCGATATTGAACTGCATTTGTGGCTTAATATTTGCAAATGTGAAAAAAGTCACACATGTATAGGTGGCAAAATTTTATTATTAACATATCTAAGAAGATTAGTTTTGAATCTGATACTCGGAACTAGCTCATTTTTCAAAGTATTCCATGTACAGAAAGGCTAAACGTGTGTGCGTGAGCGCGCGTGTTTGTGTGTGTGTGTGCATGTTTGTATGTGTGTGTGTGTTTGTGCATGTCTGTATTTGGCCTAATGCTTGTTGTCTGTACATAATACAGCCTTCCAAGGTTTCAAGTAAAAGTTGAAGAAGTAAGGTTATCTAGTATACAAACTTGGAAGGAATGAGAATAATCTTGAAGCGCAGGAAACGACGCCTACTTCTGAATAATATGACAAAACATTTTGTCCTTTAATTAAGAAAA
>NC_089744.1:72470875-72488375 GCF_040412425.1 Macrobrachium rosenbergii | reverse complement strand
CAGATATTACTGTGGTTTTATCCACTACCCTGTCCCTTTATCCAGATATTACTGTGCTGTCTGTCCCTTTTATCCAGATATTACTGTGTTGTCTGTCCCTTTTATCCAGATATTACTGTGGTAACTGCCCTTTTATCCAGATATTACTGTGGTGTTCTGTCCCTTTTATCCCACTAAAACTGTCTGTCCCTAAATCCAAGTAACATGGTGAACCCTTTTATCCGGTATTACTGTGGTGACTGTCCCATTTAACCAGGTATTACTGTGGTTACTGTCCCATTTATCCAGATATTACTGTGGTGACTGTCCCTTTTATCCGGGTATTACTGTGGTGTCTGTCCCATTTATCCAGGTATTACTGTGGTGACTCCCTTTTATCCAGATATTACTGTGGTGTTGTCCCTTTATCCAGAGTATTACTGTGGTGACTGTCCCTTTTCCGGGTATTACTGCGCTGTCTGTCCCATTTAACCAGGTATTACTGTGGTGACTGTCCCTTTTATCCAGATATTACTGTGGTGACTGTCCCTTTTTAATTACTGTGGTATTCCCTTTACTGTACTTACTGTGACTCTCCCTTTTATCCAGGTATTACTGTGGTGACTGTCCCTTTTATCCAGGTATTACTGTGGTGTCTGTCCCATTTATCCAGAACAGTCCCAAATTACTGTGGTGACTGTCCATTATCCAGATATTACTGTGGTGATTGTCCCTTTTATCCGAGTATTACTGTGCTGTCTGTCCCATTGACCAGTTGTTACTGTGGTGACTGTCCCTTTTATCCAGGTATTACTGTGCTATCTGTCCCATTTAACCAGGTATTACTGTGGTGACTGTCCCTTTATCCAGGTATTACTTAATGTCTGTCCCATTTGAACAGACTGTCCCTGACTATCCAGGTATTCCTGTGCTATCTGTCCCCATTTAACCAGGTATTACTGTGGTGACTGTCCCTTTTATCCAGGTATTACTGTGCTGACCTGTCCCTTTTATCCAGATATTACTGTGGTGACTGTCCCTTTTATCCAGGTATTACTGTGCTATCTGTCCCTTTTATCTAGATATTAGTGTGTGACTGTCCTTTTATCTAGATATTACTGTGGTGACTGTCCCCTTTATTTTATTCCCCAGATATTATTATGATGACTGTCTCTTTTATCCAGGTATTACTGTTCTGTCTGTCCAGATATTTATCCTGGTATTACTGTGCTGACTGTCCCTCTTATCCAGACATTACTGTGGTGACTGTCCCTTTATCCAGGTATTACTGTGCCCATTTATCTGTCCCATTTAACCAGTTATTACTGTGGTGACTGTCCCTTTTATCCAGATATTACTGTGGTGACTGTCCCTTTTATCCAGATATTACTGTGGTGACTGTCCCTTTTTTCCAGGTATTACTGTGGTGACTGTCCCTCTTATCCGGGTATTACTGTTCTGTCTGTCCCTTTTATCCAGATATTACTGTGCTGTCTGTCCCCTTTAACCAGGTATTACTGTGCTGACTGTCCCTTTTATCCAGATATTACTGTGGTGACTGTCCCTTTTATCCTGGTGTTACTGTGCTGTCTGTCACCTATAACCAGGTATTACTGTGCTGACTGTCCCTTTCATCCAGATATTACTATGGTGACTGTCCATTTTATCCTGGTATTACTGTGGTGACTGTCCCTTTTATCCTGGTATTACTGTGCTGTCTGTCCCATTTAACCAGGTATTATTGTGCTGACTGTCCCTTTCATCCAGATATTACTATGGTGACTGTCCCTTTTATCCAGGTATTACTGTGCTGACTGTCCCATTTATCCAGATATCATTGTAGTGACTGTCCAGTTTATCCAGGTATTACTGCTGTGACTGTCCCTTTTATCCAGGTACTAATGTCTGTCCTTTTATCCGGATATTACTGTGCCGAAAGTTCCTTTAACCAGGTAGTACTGTGCTGACTGTTCCTTTTATCCAGATATTACTGTGCTGAATGTCTCTTTTATTCAGGTATTACTGTGGTGACTGTCCCTTTTATCCAGATATTATGGTGGTGTCTGTCCCCTTTAACCAGTATTACTGTGCTGACTGTCCCTTCTATTCAGGTATTACTGGGTAGTCTGTCCCTTTATGCAGGTATTACTGTTGTGACTGACATGTGTTGTCAATAATATATTTCTATGGTCTCGAGTACATGAAATGAGGTATGATTAACCAGTAAAGTTTATTTACACATGAAATAAGGTATGATAAACCCGTAGAGTTTATTTACCACATAAGTTACAAAGGGAAGAGGGAAGGGGGATGGGGAATGGGCAGGGGGTATTGGTTTGAAGCCTACCCTATTATTTAAGTTGGAACAAATGATTGTCACGTGTTAAATTTTGTCTAGATCGGTTGAATGGTTCGGATTTCTATAGCACACAAACATACAAACAAGCATACAAACAAACATACAAACATTTACTTTTATATATAACACATACAAATAATAGCAATTTTCCTTTTCACTATATAAACTATTATTGCATATTCACAGATGAAGAGGTTTCACAACAGTTGCCAATGCTTAATCGTCAATTAATAACAGAAACCGAATTCTGAGAGTTCGATCAAAATCATAAGTATCAGGATCAAAGATCCTTTTAACACCTGTGAAGGATAACATGTACAGGATAACAATACCAAGAAAGACTACAACAATTTTTGCTGAAATACGGCGTTATGGAAATTCAAAACCCTAAAATGGATAAAAACAAGTACTCATAGTTTGAGAGTTTCTATTCTTTTCATTTAGTGTATGCTATCTTCGAAATAACTGTGTAGGCAGCGCGGCCAAGAGATAAGTTTAACTTTGTCCGAAACGAGAGTAACTTTCATTCAAGTTCTTTTACTAACAGACCAGAAACATGTCAGCTTTCATTGAAACGATATAATTTACCTTAAGTCAACCAAGTTCAAGTAAGTCAAGGAAGCTGTACGTCATCCAGTGACAAAATCTTCCAGTGTATCAAGAATGATTCTTCTTGATAGAAAAATATATTGTTGCTGAAATCCTTGTACTGTACGTCGGGTGTTTACTTATAAACTCTGCTCTTATCCTCTGCGTCTCTAAGATGAGGGAGCTAGCCACATGCACTCCTCCAACATGAATTACTGACTGCAATTTATCTGATGCAAGGGACATTATCACACACTTTGGTATGAGGAGTTACAATTATTATTATCACAATGTTCTTATTTTGTTCATCCTTGTTTTGGAATGAAATCCTGATTCGCAGGGTTGAAAAAAAAATAATTACTAGACTATAAGACATATTAAAACAAATATAAGAGAAAGTTAGATCTATCCTACTATCTATCTATTTATCTATCTATATCTATAATATATATATATATATATATATATATATATATATATATATATATATATATATATATATATATATATATATATATATATATATATATATATATATTATATATAATATATATATAAATATATACATACAAATTTACAGGTGTATTTTTGAGGCTTATAAATCGTCAGGAAGGCTCTTCCTTGACTTTTATCAACTTAGTATACTTAAAGGTTCTGTTTCACATTGGCGAATTCTTTACTTCTATTAGAGGGATTTGAAACTATTTTCCGAAGTTTCTTTGTCGTGCAGAGCCCAGAAACAATATATTTCCATTGTCCACGAGGTCCTAATGCCATCAAACCGTGGGTACTCCTCCGCCCATCGGCTAGAACAGTAGCATTTTTATCCCCACAGTTTTCTGTCAGGATTCGGACACGCCAGCCAAGCAATTTTATCAGCTTTTCTGGCCGTTTGCATCTAAACTACGGAACTGCTTTCTTTAATCTAAGTGACCAGAACCTCTTGATGCTCTGCTATGCTATTTCTCTCTCTCTCTCTCTCTGTCTCTCTCTCTCTCTCTCTCTCTCTCTCTCTCTCTCTGTCATGATCACTCATATTAGTTTTATATACATATATTATATATATATATATATATATATATATATATATATATATATATATATATATATATATATATATATATATATATATATATATATATATAATATATATATATATATATATATATATATATATATATATATATAAATAATATATATATATATATATATATATTTATACATATTATATATATATCTCATAAAAAACGTGAATGCTAGTATGTTTGTATATATATGTTTATTTGTTTGTATGTTAGTGCGCTATAGAAGTCCGAACTGCTTGAACAATCTAGACAAAATCTGACACATGGCCATCATTTGACCCAACTTAGATAATAGGGTGAGTTTCAACCTGTACCCCATTCCCTCCCCTTCCCATTTGCCTTCCCACCTTCCTTTTAACTGATGGGTAAATAAACTCTATGGGTTTGTCATGCCTCATTTCATGATTTCATGTATAAATAAACTCTACAGGTTTATCATACTTCATTCTTATACTCAATACCATAGAAATGTATGTTGAAAATGTTTTTTCTTTTCTGTGATTAATAATTCTGTATCAGTCACCACAGTAATAGCTGGATAAAAGGGACAGTCACAACAGTAATACCTGGACAAAAGGGACAGTCAGTACAGCAATCCTTGGATAACAGTGACAGACAGTACAGTAACACCTGGATAAATGGGTCAGCCACCACAGGAATACCTGGATAAGAGGGAAAGTCAGCACAGTAATACCTGGATAAATGGGGCAGCCACCACAGGAATACCTGGATAGATGGGATAGTCACTGCAGTAATTTCTGGATAAAATGGACAGTCACCACAGTAATACCTGGGGGCAGTCAACATAATAATGTCTTGAAAAAGGACAGTCACTGCAGTAATACCTGGATAAAAGGGACAAACAGTACAGTAACACCTGGTTAAAAGGGCACTCACCACTGTAATGTCTGGATAAAGGCAGCCATCATAGTGACACCTGGGTAAGAGAGACAGTCGGCATTGTAGTACCTGGATGAATGGGACAGTTAGCATAGTAATACATAGATAATTGGGAGTCACCAAGGTAATACCAGGATAAACGTAACAGTCAGTACCTGTAATACTTGGATAATTGGGAAAGTCAGTAGCGTAGTACTTGGATAAAAGGGACAGCCACCACAGTAATATCTGGGTAAATCGGACAGTCACTACAGTAATACCTGGATAAAAGGGACAGCCAGTACAGTAATACCTGGATGAATAAGACAGACAGCTCAGTCATACATGGATGAAAGGGACAGTTATCACAGCAATACATGGATAAATAGAACAGTCAGCACAGTATATTAGGATAAAAGGGACACTTAGTACAGTAATCTCTGGATAAAAGGGTCAGTCACCACAGTAATACCTGGCTAAATGGGGCACCCAGAACAGTAATGTTTGGTTTAAAAGGACAGTCAGCACAGTAATTCGTGGATAAATGGGACGGTCAGTAGGAGGAGGTGCAGGAAAATTTTTCTGAGTCCTCCTGAGTTTTCCCAGGCTGCTCCAGGTTGGCCAGCTAATACATATGTATATATATAATATATGTGTGTGTGCATGTGTATATATGTCTGTCTGTCTGCCTGTCTGTCTGTTTGTCTGTCTTTATACGTGTATGATCTCTAGAGATCTGCAATCCTGTACTGTTTATGGTTACTGATAAAGCTGATAGGAAAAATTCGTGTTCACACTGGAAATGTTGCTTCGTGTGTTCTTTGATTTGCAAAGACATGTAAACGGGTTTATGCAGTATAAAGTTTAAATTTAGATTAAAACCTTGCGATGAATAAGATAAAACATCATTCAATTTCCCTTATAGATTTATAGATTTTGAAAAATAAATAAGATAAACACATATAAACAGCTGATAAAGCAAGCACCCATGGGCTTTCACACTTACGATCACACATGCAACATTACATATATACACACGTATACACACACACAAACACGCACGCACACATAGACACATTTAGACTTTCACACATTAACTCAAACAACTGAAATAAAAGGCTATCTCAAAACTTTTCACACTGTCACTATCTTTACAGAGAAACCATTTACACATATATACATGGAAAGAGAGAGAGAGAGAGAAGAGAGAGAGAGAGAGAGAGAGAGAGAGAGAGAGAGAGAGAGAGAGAGATTTTTGTGGTCTGATGACGAAATAAAACAGCTCTTTGATAGATGGACATAACAGCGAAATCAGTAAAAATCGAAATTTCACCAGGATATCTTCAGAAAATTATATTTGTCAAATATCAGGTCACGTAACAAATTATTATATAAAATGATTCAACCTTCAACCTTGACTTCGGTATTTTTCCCACAAACAAAAGGAGTTGTCGTCGACAAAATGTAGATAGGAAAATAATTTATCATCTGATCAAAGGAAGTCTTTGCTGATCTGCTGTTGCTTGCCAGGAACACAGATCTTACCCCTGAGCTTGTGGTCTGGAATGTGGAATGTAGGAGCTCGCTTTCTGATACGAGATTACAGGCAAATCAATGCTAGTGTCCTGTTTTCAGGACCTGCATTCAAGAGAACGTGTAAACTCAGTCGTAATTTTCCTAAACCTCTGGCTTACCACATTGTAGGGGCGTTCGTCTTCTGCCATGATAACTGACAGCACTGAAAGACTTACGTGTAATTAACTAGTGAGCTTTAAGTCATTCCTGATGTAAAGTGAGTTTAATATTTGCTGGGTATTTTTGACCCAGGTATTATTGAAAGTATAAAATGCCATGCCCAGGAGCAAAAGTAATCTTGAAATTAAACCAGTATTTACCTTATTCAAAATATAGTGTATATATATATATATATATATATATATATATATATATATATATATATATATATATATATATATATATATATATATATATATATATATATATATATATATATATACATACATACATACATACATACATACATGCATGCATACAGTACATATACAAAGAATGGAAGCGCACATTTTACCATTGTAATAATATCCTTCCTAAAGTGACGAAGTGTAATGCTTAACCAACTTCGGCAGTTCATAATTAGGTTTCAAGATTAATTATAGTGAGATACATGATTATCGTTGGAAAGATGAGTCATAACGTTGATAAGGCTTATTGTGGTGGAATTGCTTTAATGAATATTGATAACGGAAGACACTTACCGTTAATTGGTTCCATTTAGGTCATGCGAAGGGTAATAATTAGGCTAATCATTTTACATCCTGCAAAGAAGCTCGTTAGAGCCTTTCCTTTAATGAGTCTCTCTCCATTTCTCAAACTGAAATTATTTTTTCTTTATAAAATTCTTATTCATGCTTATACTAATTATATACTTGCATATTTGTATTTTTGTATTCATCTACGTATCTCTTAATAAATTGCTTGGCAAAAACATACAAATGTTGGCAATTCAATTATATAATATTTGAGAGAACGCATTATTCTTTGGAAGCTTGAACTTAAAGTCAGTGGCCCCTGTGGGCTTGTTCCAAATGAACAGAGTTCATTTTCTGATTAATAATAATGATAATCATCATCATCATCATCAAACTTTTAAAAAATCAGATATCACTAAGTAATTTCAGATGTATTATTATTATTATTATTATTATTATTATTATTATTATTATTATTATTATTATTATTATTATTATTATTATTCATAAGATGGAAGTTACTTATTTGGAAGTAGGTCAACAAAGGCCATTGGTTTGAAATTCAAACTATATAAAGAATATGTTAGTAGTTCCAAATCTAGTTTTAGTCCTTAAAAAAATGGGACCATATAGCTTTATTTACAGATTTATATATCTTATATGGTGCCAAATTAGTCTGTATTAACGATAATATAATAAATATATATATATATATATATATATATATATAGTATATATATAATTTATATATATATATATATATATTATATGTTATTGTCTATATAATCAAATTTAATATAGCTGACAACTTGAGTAATGGTATGTTCACAAGTATATAAAGAATATTCATACACACTGAATCTTGTGTGTTCTTTGATTACAAACATAACATATGTATATATTTATATAAATATATATGTAATACGTATATAATATATATATATATATATAATATATATATATATATATATAAAAACATATAAATTATATGAATATCACAAATATATTAAAAATCACAGTCTATATTACAATCTTTCTAGTAAGTTCTTGGTTTGATTATATATATATATATATATATATATATATATATATATATATATATATATATATATATATATATTGTATCATTGTATCATTCAATTTCTAAAGAAGTAAAAAGAAAGCTCAGAATTCCACAAGAACACTAACATAATTTGGAAGTTGGTAAAATAATAACAACTCATATTTTTAAAAGTTTGATGATGATGATGAAAATTATCATTATTTAATCAAAATGAACTCTGTTCATTTGGAACAAGTGTGTTCACTATAGAACAAAATTCATTTTATTGAAAAATGATTGAAAATACAACATTCAAACATTCACAGCTCTCGTTTTCAAGATATTTTAAAAATTTTGTTGCATAGTAATCCTTGACGTCTCTACTTTCAATCACAAACATTGTTTGGAAATCAAATCCCCTGCCCCCTTTGAAACTTTTCCAATGTACTGCTTTGCAATATGATTTAAATTATTTAAAAAGGCCCAAAAACAGTTCCCAAAGCCTAATAGCTATGTAATAAAGCTTGCAGTGAACCTGCCCACGCCCCTTGGGGCTCCCCACCCCGATCCCCCACTTTTTCGTTTCTTGCATATTAAGAAGCCCTTTGGCTATTATAACAAAGCTTGGACAGTTACTGATTGTAATAAAGATGCTCCCCACCCATCCCCTTAAATGTTCCCTCCCCTGGAACCAGTGTTTAATCATAACCAAAAAATTAATGAAAATGATCATAATCAAAGACAACATTATAATAATAAAGATTTTCAATAATAATAGAAGACAATACACATTTTGCATATAAAAATATTAAAACAATATAAAAAATGTTTCATTTAGACCTTATTATTGCAGGCTTGTCTGCAAGACTCTGTGCTCTTTCATAATCGAGTAGTAACCGTTGTCGTCGTAGTCAAAGAAAGTCCGTGGTCCATTTTCGTTCCAGGTCGATCAGGTTGTAATATACAGTTGCTAGTAACTAGAATAGGAAGGAAAAAACCTTATATCTTCATATTCCTCTAGAAGGTGGTCGTCTGGTACATCATTTATATTTCATTATTGATGCCTATTCTTTAAGTTCAGTAATTCTCCACTTAGCATTTTAAACATACAGGTGTTCAATGTCTTGTAGACTTCTGTTTTGAATCATTATATCGTGTGCATATTTGTTTATTTTTGATAACTCCCACTTACCCGCCTATCTGTAAAGACTGAAAAACAACAGAATCACTGATAGTAGGCTTATCACCGTTTTCTTTCACTGTCGACACTGTCTACGGTCTCTATAGTGTTTCAAAGCAGCTGCTAGTATAATCAATCAGGGTCTGATTCACTGCTGCTCGAATATATATCCTCTCTCGTCCTCCATGAACAGCTGGGAATCACAGTACTTTTTCTGATATTGTTTTGAAAACACATCATCATCGTCGTCAAATCTCTGATAACTGTTTTTTCTGGGGTTTTAAAGGAAGATGGATTTACCTTACTTTGAACTGTTACTGACAACAAAATGCCTTCCCTTTGCTTTTTTCCTTTAGGTGTTAGTGTAATCACAACATCTTTGATGTTGTGGAACATCAGTTCCAATTTCCCGATAAAGATGCAAATATTGGCAGCATCACGCACTGTTACACCTTTTTTCCCACTCCACTCCTTCAGGTGTTCTTCTCCATTATTTTGAACAGTATAGCACAAAAAAAATAAACACCAAAAACACAGACTGACCAAAAAAGCGTGACTCTGTTCTCGACTATAAACAAACCGGACTCTTGTGATTGGCTGAGAGCGAAATGCTCTTCGCTGATTGGCTGCGTGGCATAGATCCCTAGTATATGGCGCGTTCGTGGCCACTGCACTATAGAAAGGCTAACTTTAGAAAGTATATAAATTCTGTATACGAAGGATTATTTAATTTGAATGCTACTTCTCAGGATTTTTATAATTGAATTTCTGTCTGTTTTGTAGAAAGAAAGTTCATTGAACCCTGATAAAAAAATATTAGGTTTTCGAGATAGATCCTTTCTATAGTGAACGCCTATATACATATATATTAAAAAACTGAAGTCACGGTCACATTATTATTAATGTGAAAGAACGCGATATATAGAAAACCAATGTTATTGTAATTTAACTCTGGAAATTATGTAAAGAGTTTAACCCAAGTGCTAATTTGATCCTTTGAACCAATCTAGAATATACATAACAAAAGATCCCATATAAACACGAGGCGCTTTGTGTCGTATTTATATGGGTAATAATAAACCTCTAGGAATACTCTGGCCTCAGGAAACTCTTGTTTATATATCGTAAATACAAATGTAAACTGTATTTTTTATGCAATGTTTCGGCTTATGCTATTAATATAAGCACTCTACTTATGGTCTCATGTTGCTGAAAAGTGTTAAGTAATTATCGTCCGTATGGACCTTTCAATCCTTTATGTTTTACTTTCAGGTGGGGTCAAAAATGCCTACTTTTTTTCTTGCAAGGAAAGCTGATACGTTATAGTTTTGTTGCCATAATGAATTACTTTAACTCGATAACTAAAAATTAACAATGATTTCGTTTTTCTAGGTCAAGATTATTACTGACTTAAACCAAAATAAATGTATAAGAATTTGTTAGATGTAAAAAGGCAAAGTTGACATTAAGATAAAACACTGTTCGTAATTCATATTATAAGTTTTAGATTGTTATCAAATTCCTGGCCGAGATAAAGATTCCTTAGTGCAAAGTAGAATCTATTAGATTGAAAATATCATCTAGAACACTGGATGTCTCTGAGGAGGCTTTGGGGCAGGATGAATTCCTGACAAATTCATTAAAAAAGATTAAACAAATAAATATGTTCTGTAATTTAAGAAAGATGAACCTGCTAAGAGGAATATGGGTCAAATAACGAACCCTTTTATTGGAGTGTTTTCTCAATAGTCGTTACTAATTATTCCCCATTACCATTAGCAATCCTTTCTCGGCCACCATTATGTATTCTGTAGAAACTATTATTATTATTATTATTATTATTATTATTATTATTATTATTATTATTATTATTATTATTATCTGCTGTGTTTATGCGTATTCGTTTATTATTATAACTTTTTATCCTTTGTATCTAAACTTTGTATATTGTATTGTAACTATTTTGTTGATCTCCGTAAATGAGCACGAGCTGAAAAAAAGATGCTATCATTAATGTTATTATCATCCTCTAAATACACCATCGATCCTGTACATAATGCCGGACAGGATTGTAGATCATTGCGGCGTCTGAATTGGTTTCCGATCCTCTCGGAGGATGTGTGTTGGTTCCAGACCGGAGTCTGATTTACTCGTCTCCATAATTCGCCTGAAATCGCTCTCCTGTGTCATGGCGACGGTAACGATTTCACATTTCCCGTAATGGCCTCGTGGATCTGAATTTGACTGCCGAGGAAAATGATGAATTTTCCTCTGACACAGAAACGAGATTTGATAATTACAGGTTCTTAAGTGTAAACTCGGCCACTGGAAAATGAGGAATTCGTCTGGATTACTTTGACCCGTGTTCTATTTTTCGGAATTAGAATCAACGCTGAATTTCAACTTCAGCTACTTTCTGGGTGTGCTTTTCCTTGCTGAAGGTCCAAGACACAGAAAAGGAATCTTTCCAGGAAGAAATAACTGAGAGAATGAGGTTTGTATGATTGTCTGTCTGTCTGTTTTTCTGTCTGTCTCGGTCTAAACCGTACGAACTGTATTTATTTTTTTACGTGAAGACTTTATTTGTACAAGTGAACTGCAGTTAATAGGCATATTAAAGGTAATTCACTTTACTAGTCTGGGGATTTCAAAACAATGCCCTGATTTCATACCATATTTGAATGATCTTGATATAACTGTAATCATAGGCCATAAAAAAGTAGTTTGTTATTTGATAAAATAATGTACTAATTAATGACAGATATTTATTTCATATATGCCCAATGTAATTTGATAAGAATATATCTACGTCTATTGAAATGCAACGGCAGATGAAAGAGAAAATATGGCATTGTTCTCAGGCATGGAGTTCTGTAACATCATATAAGAATGGAAAGAGCCCTGAAAAGTTTATGGGGATTTTATTGTATCATGTGAACTATTTCTAAACAATATTATTCATAGATATGGTCAGAGAAGTAAAATGGCCAGGAGAGAAGTTAAGTAAATTTGATATGATAATGAGAAACGGGGTGTCTGGAGCTACATATGCTCATTATTTGGTTGAAGAAACAACTAAGATAAAGAGGTCAGTTTAGAAACAGAGGGGAATATGTGGCAGTAGAGGTAGTTCTGAAAAGAAAGTTACGTTAACTACGTGGCAATGGATATAAAAGTGAAAATAAACGAAATGTAGGGATAAAGATAAAACAAACTGGTGTAAGAGTAGATTAGGAATATGCAAAATTCAGTGAAGGAGTCATGGGTGGTAGTGATAAGAATTTATTGATAAGCTTTGTTTCAGTTCTCTTTCCAAGGGGAAATGAGCTCACGGATAAAAGTTTTCATTTGAGACAACAAATTTCTGTATATTTTTCTCATTAAAAACCAGATTATGAATTTTTAAGCTCAATATGATTAGTTAAGTTTGTATAAAGGTCAGGTTAAATCTGGACCAGAAATCTAAAGCTAACTTTAAAAGTAGATGAATTTCTCAACATGAAATTTATTTTCTCAGTCGTTCCACCAATAGCAGCAGAAAAAACAAATAAATAAATTCTCGTAAAGTTGTGGCAAATAAAATTTCTGACCTCGAGCATATTCACAACATTTATACCATTTTCAATCAATCTCTAATCCTGTTGCATAGAGCTGGATAAACCTGTGCATCAGTACTGTATAAACTGCAATCAAAATAGTAAATCGTATTTTGGTGCTCTCTCTCTCTCTCTCTCTCTCTCTCTCTCTCTCTCTCTCTCTCTCTCTCTACTTCTATGGTTTTGGTCTGGGTAATTATCACTTATATTTTATCTGTATGAGAGAGAGATTTAAAGCAAAGAGATCATAACAGTAAACAAAAAAATCTATAATTCGAAAAAGTTGAAATGTGAAACAAACGGCGTAGCGTGTCCAAATGTATGCCAAGAGATACTTGCAAGAATTGAGAGTTCTTTGACATGGAGTTCTAAATGTCTAAATTTTATTCTATATTTCATGCTCTCCTGATTTGGGAAAACCAAGGTTAAATTTACGATAACTTTATAGATGATCATGTCATATCTAATAGTAACAGAGCGTAAAAAAAAAAAGTATGATCATTTATTTTATTAGTATTCTGTGTATTCTCAAGTATAAAAGGCAATCGTAAATAAAGCAATCCTCAGAAGACTAGCATTATAGAAGAGCTGAAAAACATTTAGAAATGTGTAAAAAGCGTAAATGGAGTTATGTGACCTGAAAAGAACCGCAAATCATTCTCATTGAAGTCTTACGGCGTTGCTCCCATGACGTGAATTGTTAAGGAACCTTTTCTTCTTCTTTTTTTTTTGATAAACCTAGTGGCGGCTTCACCAACCACAGGCACTGTAATGGTTCGTTTTATCACAGTTTGAAGACCAGTGTTGTTGAACTATGGCCTTCAGCTGTACAGAAATAGAATTTAATACAGATTTTAACTGTTTAGTCAGATAGATTGTACCTGCATTAAAGCACCTGATTTAACCCAGTTATCCCAAAATATTTCTTTAAATTTCCATTGATATATTTATTTTTGCTCTTAAGCTGGCCTTTATGCCTTTCTATGGATTATTATTTTTATATACATCTGTGTATTTTTGTTTTTTGACCCAAAATCAAACCTCAGTGTATGTGATAGTTTTTTGAGCCAAATGGTTTAGTAATTTGATGCATTAGGAAATGTTCATTATAAATATTCGCTTTCTCCGAAATAAACAAGGATTAAATACATATCACAAACACAGCCACGAAAAAGGAAAAAACTATTTTCGTCGAAATCAGAACCTAAATAGCTCAGTCTTCCTCCTCATTAATCCAAATCATCTAATTCAAAATAAAGGCAGATTTTTTCATCAATAAGTTGTTCATATAAAAGAATGGCTTCAGTGAAAAACAAAAATAACTGTAATTCTTCATCTTATGCAAAGTGTTTACCACCTTCCCAACAAAAGATTTGGTATAAAACATTCAAATAATGAGTTTTTTGAGAAAGAGAGAACTGAGAGAGAAAAACAAAGGAAAAGCTGTTACAAAAAAAAAATACACCTGACTCACAAAATATAGGTATTCTCTGGTTGTTCAAATAAAAGGTCTTCCGAATGTGGCAGCCAGAAGTGAAAAACACGGCCGGGTTGGACAGTTTTAAAAGGGGGACGTTTTCCTCAACAAATATGGAGAAAGTTTCAAATACATGGTTTCCCAGAGAGAGAGAGAGAGAGAGAATTTTAGAGAGACCACTTACAAAATTTGAGTTCAAATATAAGAGAGCCACGCTCCCACTCACAAGGAAATTTGGTATACTCTGGTTGTTCAATCTCAGGTCTCAAAGAGAGAGAGAGAGAGAGAATTTAATGTTTAAAAAAAGCTAAGAATTTTTATGAGAGTGAAATAGGCTGAAAAATTCGTTTCATGAAATGACATGGGAACCATTCTCTTCTCTGTCACTCTTTAATGTTGCTATTACGATAACACTCTCATTAAATCTTCATACAAGCGTGCATGTGACTCAACATTTCTTCATTAAGGTTCAGAAGTCAATAATTTTGCTTTATGAGGTTTCGATACAGAATTGGGTTTGGGAAGCAATTTCCTAATCTCTCTCTCTCTCTCTCTCTCTCTCTACTCTCTCTCTCTCTCTCTCAGACGTTTGAGAGCTCATCTTTCACTGTTCAATAATTATAGAATGAGCACAAATTTTGATTTTGTCATGGCATGCAGAATCAGTATTTCCCTTTAGACATCATATTTGTAGTCTTAGTCACAGAAACATATCTTATTTCTTTTAAATCTTTAGTGTTAATGTGATATTTAAGAGAAATGTTACGATACAAAAATCACTCAAGGTACTCTTGGACATCACCAAAAGGAAGAATATATTAAGACCTAAGTAAATCATAACTTAAAGTCTATGATGGTCAAACTCAAGACATTTAACCGAGACAACTAGTCACTTGTTTAACTCTGCCATAACGTTGGCCTTTCAGCAATCCAAGCAACTGTATGACAGATGCTAAAAGATTGTAAACAAATGGT
This sequence comes from Macrobrachium rosenbergii, assembly GCF_040412425.1. Classification (NCBI taxonomy): domain Eukaryota; kingdom Metazoa; phylum Arthropoda; class Malacostraca; order Decapoda; family Palaemonidae; genus Macrobrachium; species Macrobrachium rosenbergii. The sequence goes on along the minus strand of NC_089744.1, from coordinate 72,472,945 downwards.
GTATTTTAGATCGTTATATTAAACTCAACATCATGACAAAGCATCATCCTAGATCAATGATTAAATGATGGTTTGTGTTCTAATAGTAATTATTAGAGCTATTTTTTATTTAACGACGGTATTATACCTGCAGTATGTCTGTGTGTGTATTATATATATATATATATATATATATATATATATATATATATATATAGGGCCATATAATATATGCTTATGCATATAGATATTTATTATTATTATGGCCATTATTATTATTATTGTTATTATTATTATTATTATTATTATGATTTCCAATAAACCTATTTGCATCAAAAATTGAAGCTACAAATTTCAAATTGATCTATCTTTAGAAACGTGGGGTTGCCAGTTAGTATATTTTATTCCAATTATTGTCATCCTCTTTATCTGATAAAAACTATCAGTGATTAACTGTAGAACCACAGAAGGTAATTCCCCAGTGAGTGGTCAATGTTTAGTTCAATAATTGTTTATTAAAAGAAAAAAAAAATTCCCAAAAAAATAATTTCCCCGAAACATCTGCGGCTCCAATGTGTGATATCAAGTGTTCACCATTGACTGGCAGCAGGAACCGAGTGCATGCAATCATTGACAATGTGTTTTGTAAATTAACTTTCTACTTTTATAGCGTCATATCGAAAGTTATTATGATTTCTTTTGATAAAGCACAAAGTAGTTTAGCATCCTGATTGAATGAAATATAAATAAGACACAAGTTGGTGTAGAAAAAAAAAAAAACGAAATCCAAGTTATATGCGCGTTTAGCATGGCTAGATGGTTATCCTGTTTCAAAAATCAAGAAATATATTTTCCAGCTTGTTGTTTAATAAAATTGAGTTGTTTGGATATTCTAGATGGTTGTAAACATGATTTTCCATTAATTAGGTGTCATTATCAAGTCGGGAAATGAGGAAGTCTAGGGCTAAATTAAGTCCAGGGGAAGTGAGGAGGCCTGGACCTAAGTCAAGTCAGAAAATGGAGGAAGTCTAGGCCTAAGTCAAGTCAGGGAAGTGAGAAGTCTGGGCTTAAGCCAAGTCAGGGAAATGACTGAAGTCTAGGCCTAAGCCAAGGCAGGGAAATGTGAAGTCCTAGACCTAAAGCTTCAAGCCAGGGAAGGAAGTCTAGGCTTAAGTCAAGTCCAGGGAAGGAGGAAGTCTGCGCCAAAAGTCAAGTCCAGGGGAAGTGAGGAAAGTCTAGGCCTAAGCCAAGGGCAGAGGGAAGTGTGGGAGTCAGATAGATGAATTTTCAGTTGTTTTTTGGTCAGCCTTGGTGGATCTTAGACTTGAATGATTTGGGAACACTTTTATTATTTGGAGAAGCCCTCTGTATTTGTAACGGTTCTGTATTTGTAACGGAAAACCTGTTTGCAATCAAGTTTACCCTTTCAATAGTGGTTACTTTCTCAGTCGGTATTATTGCAAACAATGAAGGAGGGAACTGATTTACCTGCTTTATTTATTACAATGGGGATATTGGGTCAAAGCTGGGACACGCATGGGTTGGGTAGATAATGTTACGTTTGTGTCGTGGGTCGAAACCGAAGCCAAAGCTGAAGTAGAGTCGAAAGGTCGGGTCCTAAAATCTAAAATCAGAACCACTAAACCACCGCAACTTCTCTGTTAAATCTATGTGCATTCATGACTGATTATGTGTAATGTTACGGAGATTTTCTCCTTATATTCTATTGATACTTGCATGTGGTTTTATGCAGCTCCGCTAAAAACAATTGATAATACACTATAATATCAAATATTTGTTTCCACATTGCTCGAAATATACAAATCGGTAATGTTGGTAATCCTAAGAAACGGAAAATTTCAATTTTTTCCGTTTCTGTGATAGTTTAAAGTAATTACTGTACTTTGAAATAGTACTATTACCGTAATTTTTTCTTATTATTGTTATAAATATCTATAGATTTGATATTTGTGCATCATATGTTAGCTTTATGTTGCTTGATGGAGCTTTCAATGTAGAAAAATAAGTTAGCCACAAAAATGAGTTAAGGTTAGTGAATTCGAACGAAATCCTCTGAAATTTGTAGCTTCA
>NC_089744.1:72435536-72470375 GCF_040412425.1 Macrobrachium rosenbergii | reverse complement strand
CTTCTGAATTTATACGGGCTTCCAGCGGGAGTGGACATGGATGGCGGAATTCTGATGTTCCAGTCAGCGAACTTCCAAGCCAAATTTCTGCGGCGAGCTCGATCCTAACAGGTCTTGCAACCTGGGAATGTCATTCATTCCAAGCGTTCCCCGATGGCCTGCCGTTGCGTTAATAATAATAATAATAATAATAATAATAATAATAATAATAATAATAATAGGTTCTAGTTGAATATTGTGCTGCTTCAACTGCATTTATTTTGTGAAGACTTTTCTATTTTCCTTTTGCGGACTTCTCTTCAGTGGAGGTGCGTGCTAACAGCTCGCCTATATTTGTCATTTCATGGGGAAAAGTCAAAATCTGGATTCTGCTTCTTTATATATTCTATACAGTTGGCTCTATACAATTGTTGCCGCGACGTTTCGACAGACTCTTCTGTCATTCTCCAGCCTTGGGAGGTAGTAGAGGACTGGCAGATTGCATAGGTCCTTCTGAATTTATACACGGGCTTCAGCGGGTGTCATGGATGGCGAATTCTGATTGGTTTCAGTCAGCGAACTTCAAGCCAAATTTCTGCGGCGAAGCTCAATCCTGACGGATCTTGTAACCTGGGAATGTCATTCATTCCAGCGTTCCCGATGGCCTGCCGTTTGCGTGATGTCATGCGGCTGACATCATCGGTAGTTTGGCTGCTATTGGGCTGAGGATGAATGATGTCACTATCTACTCTTTCTGTCGTAGTCGGGGATTGTCTCCGAGGCGCACCTCGCTCATCGGGGCATCTCCATTCTCAATTTATCGTTTTCAGGTATTCAACAATCCCCCCGACTACGACAGAAAGAGTAGAATGACATCATTCATCCTCAGTCAATAGCAGCCAAACTACCGATGATGTCGCCCGGCATGACATCAACGCAACAACTGAGCCAATGGGGCACGCTGGAGATGATGACATTCCCAGGTTCTCTGATCCCATCAGATCGACTGCGCGTGAAATTTGGCAGTGGCTGACTGAAAACCAATCAGAATTAGCCATCCATGACCCCCGCTGAAGCCCGTGTATAAAGTCAGAAGGACATGCATCTGCCAGTCCTCACTACCCTGCTGAGAATGACAGAAGAGTCTGTCGAAACATCGCGGGCAAACAATTACAGAACTAACAGTAGAATATATAAAGAAGCAGAATCCAGGCTGACTTTTCCCCCATGAAATGACACAAATATAGGCTTGAGGCTGTTAGCATGCACTCCCTGCTGAGAAGTCGCACAAGGAAAATAGAAAAAGTCTTCTACAAAATAAATGCAGCTGAAGCAGCAATAATAGCAAATTCGTTGGAATGCCTGGAAACGACAGCCTGAGAATGGAGATGCTGATGGGCGAGGCGCCCTTCGAGACAATCCCGACTGCGACAGAAAGAGTAGATAATGACATCATTCATCCTCAGCCCAATAGCAGCCAAACTACCGATGATGTCAGCCAGCATGACATCACGCAACGGCAGGCCAATGGGAACGCTGGAATGAATGACATTCCCAGGTTGCGAAGATCTGTTCAAGGATCGAGCTATACCAGGGTTGGCTTGAAGTTCGCTGACTGAAACCAATCAGAATTCGCCATCCATGACCCCCGCTGAAGCCCGTGTATAAACTCAGAAGGACCTATGCAATCTGCCAGTCCTCTACTACCTCCCGCTGGAGAATGACAGAAGAGTCTGTCGAAACGTCGCGGCAACAATTGTATAGAACTAACTGTATAGAATATATAAAGAAAGCAGAATCAAGATTTTGACTTTTCCCCCATGAAATGACAAATATAGGCGACTGTTACACGCACCTCCACTGAAGAGAAGTCCGCAATAAGGAAAATAGAAAAAGTCTTCTACAAAATAAAATGCAGCTGAAGCAGCAATAATATTCAATAGAACCTGTTTAAAGAGGTCTGCTGCCAAATTATAATAATAATAATAACACATAATAATAATAATAATAATAATAATAATAATATTAGACAAAATGAGACCGTTTGTAGTATAGGCTACAATACCGACCCAGCAAGTTATTAGTCTCTTGCTGTCTAAACAACTACTGAAGGATTTGGAATTTGATGAACTGTCCATGTTAGTAATTCCTAACGAAGCAATCTTCAATACACCGAGAAATTATTTAATACATTAGAAATGAACTTCCAGTTTGATGAGAGTAAGTTCTCTCACAGCGAGAATAACATGCTTTTAAATATGCATTTTCATTTATATTCTTGACGCAATATAATTATTCGTTATTAATGGTGGGGTGGTGGTAGGGGTAAGGGGTAGGGGTGGGGAGGAATTGGGCTTCTCGTCACCCCCTCTTGCAGCGAGCATACTTCAGTTCCTTAGTAAAGAGTGAGTTCATTCTGCAAGGAGTTAAAAGAAAATCAGGTAAGTATGCATCTGTCTATCGATATATATATATATATATATATATATATATATATATATATATATATATATATATATATATATAAATATATATATATATAAATATATATGTATATATATACTGTATATATATATATATATATATATATATATATATATATATATATATATATATATATATATATATATATATATATATATATATATATTATATATATATATATATATATATATATATATATATATATATATATATATATATATATATATATATATATACATACATATATATATATGTGTGTGTGTGTGTGTGTTCAAAGGGTATATCAAGAAGCTAAATCTTTAGTAATCCATTAAATATATGACTGACGTATACCTTTAGAAACCAATATCTGACTTCATCTTTCTGTAACCCTCATCTTGGTTATCCAAATTGTTGTTCTCCTCTTCCCTTTCTCGTTTACTGCGATAAAAGCTCAATACAAGTGTCTGATTGACGGCTTTCTCTCTCTCTCTTGACTTCCGTTTATCGAACAGATCAGCCTTCTGAGAAAGAGGAGATTGCACAAAGGGTGACGGTTCAGTCAGAAGCAACATCCGGTCTTGAAAATTGCGCCTGGTATGGCTCGAGTAGTAGCATTGTTTAAAATTTCGACATGAAGTTGCCTCTTAAGCATTAGCGTCACACAGACACACGAACGCATATATATATATATACATATATATATATATATATATATATATATATATATATATATATATATATATATATATAGAGTGATATAGTTTTAGTAGCCATAATATATATATATATATATATATATATATATATATATATATATATATATATATATATATATATATATATATATATATATATATATATATATACATACATACATATATATATGTGTGTGTGTCTGTCTATATGTCTGTCTATCTGTGTCTGTATGTATGTATATATGTTTGTTTACGAGAGTGTGTTATTAAGAATATGTGAAGTAAGTGAAGCCTTGATCCTCATTGCAAAAAGACTGTCTATCTTCAAAAGTTACTAATTTGATATATTATGTGCTTCATATATAGTATTAGATTTTCCTTTTTATTAACCTAAGTTAAGCGTAGCAAATTTTCTTACATTATAAACCTTTGTTCTTACGACTCTTCATATGTAATTTAATCCTTCCATATTTTAGATATTGCCATTGTTTAGCAAACATGAAATAATCTTGTGTTTAAACACAAAATACTAGCGAACTTCCATTACATAGTGATTTATGGAATATTATTCTGTAATGGAAATTGTTTCAGAAACTCTTAGCAACAAGAGGCAAAGCATTTGTTGGCAATTTAAACCATACTAATCTGGGCAAGCTGAACATCAAAAACAGAAGCCCTCTCCATGCGAATGAAATGATTCCACAACCCCATTACTGTATTAAATTCAGTACGGTTTCATATATATAAATTTGTTTCAGTATGGGCCGTATACATATACATACACACACACACACACACACACACACATATATATATATATATATATATATATATATATATATATATATATATATATATATATATATATATATATATATATTTTTATATATATATATATATATATATATATATATATATATATATATTATATATATATAAATATATATTTATATATTTATACATATATAAATATACATATATTATATATATATAAAATATATATATATATATATATATATATATATATATATATATATATATATAGATAGATAGATAGATAGATAGATAGATAGATAGATGGTGAGATATTGAGTTTTATCGAGAAATTCATACTCGTTATTATGGTACTTTGTTTCTTCTCTCTAAGAAGGACCCATAATCTCAGGTGTGTATGTATATGTATCTTTGTATACTGAGAGAGTAAAATTATATGACTTGAACGATTTATGGTTTCCACCTGTGACGAGACTATCGCCTTTTTAACAACAAAAACATTTTAACGCTTCTGATACAGACAATGTCAAATTGTGTATTTTAGACTTTTCTCTATACTGAATAAGTCATGACTGGAAATCATATATATTATTATTAAAGATTTATGTTAAATTTATTTTTTTTTATTTATGCGCGAAACAATTTTTTGCTTGTTTTCTGTTCATATCATCTTAATCTCTTCATCATATCTCTTTTAATTTCTTATGGACATGTGTTTTAGTAAATTATACATTTTTAGCTGCTAATATAATTACAAATATAGGTTAGCCTCCCATTTATAATTTGCATTATCCTATCTTTCTCAGCTTTGTAGTTTCATCGAAATAAAGAAAAATGTATCAATATCCATTATGTACTCGTAAAAAAAATATGCCTTCCCTTTTTAATACAAATTAGTCTACATTTATTCTGCAGACGAATTAGAACTGATTATTTTTCATATTCATAAGTGAATTATTTTTTACATTACACTTTTTGAGGGAGGCAAAAATAGAAGGGAAGACTGATGAAAAATATGAAAGCAGCGAGGCGATAAATAACAATTAGCAATGTGCTGGATGATGGTTTTTCAAATTCATAAAACATGAGTTTTTTCTTTCTTGTAATGACTTTTTTTTTTTACTTGATCTCCTTTATCTGCCGAGAACAACCAGATTCGCTGAACAGCAGCACCAAAATGTAGTAAATGTGCCTCGCTGTCGAACTGCTCAGTTCCAGAGGTCCTTTATTCCTCACACCATTGGACTGTGGAACAGCCTCACAGAGGATGTCGTGCAACTGGAACTTCAGAGGTTCAAGCGAAAATACAATGCATTACTACCTTAATACCATTCTTCTTGCATTTTGATACATTTTTATCTGTTTATTAATTTTTTTTTTCTTTTTTAGTGAGTGGTATATCTTCGTTCTGTATTTCCCTTTGCTTTCTCTTAATTCTTCCTAATGAACACCTTGATATTCTTTGGAAGCTTGAATTTTAAGTCAGTGGCCCCTGTGGGCTTCTTCCATATGAATAGGTGTCATATACTGAATAATAATAATAATAATAATAATAATAATAATAATAATAATAATAATAATAATAATAATAATAATAATAATAATAATAGCCATTTATGAAGGACTACAGATAGTATAAATGCTTTCTGTACAAACGAGAGTGAAGGAAGAATGAACTTAAAAAGTCTGGGGTCGGGTCATCTACAATGTTGACCCACCAATGAGATCCCAGTTTTACTGAACTAGTTTCTGCCATAAATTGTAATTAACAGCAATCTTGAATGTAAAATTTTCTAATTACTCACTGAAGTGAGCTATAGTAAATAGTTAAATGACTTGGTCTAATTACTTAGGTATTAAATTTTTCACATGGTTACCTCGACTTAATACTCCATTAAATTTATAAATGGAAAAGTTTTAAGAAAACAGGTCAGATTTTAAACCTGACAAAATTCTAAAAGGTCTAAATGAATTAATATTATTTATTATAAACACATATATACATCCTAAAAAAATCTATATTATATATATTATTATATATATTTAGAATATATATATATATATATATATATATACATATATATATATATATATATATATATATATATATATATATATATATATATATATATATATCATTTGTAGATGGTGGCGTTAGAAGCGTACAGCCTTACGGCTTCTCAGGGAAGTCCATAGGGATGAGTCTGCTAGCCCACACCCTTTTGACTGACTATTGTAAGCTCTGGTACCCATTTACACTTGAGAGGACTGAGTACACCTTCCAAAAATAGAAAAGAGGATAAAAGATGAAAATCGTGAAAACAGTAAATTATGGTTGCATTAGGGTTGCAGGGGGCATAAAAATGCAGTTTAAGAATGATTAAGAAACGCCAGAATAAGGGCTTAGGCATAAGGAAATAAAATGGGTAGGCTAATTATGAGATTCCTTGAGGCAGGAATCTAGTTATTGGCTTATGTTTTAGTGTAACTGACAACTTTTCTCCAGGAGAATTAGAATAATTTTACTTTTATAAAAAAAAAAATAAAAAAACGAAAACTAATACGAAATCCACAAAAATTTTTGTTTGTTTATTGATTGAAATTGAAATCTTATATAATGATTTACGTGTAACTTATTAAATAAAGAATTTTATGAAGTAAACAATTATGCACTTGATAGAATGACGTCGAGTTACATCATTTACTGCTCATTAGTGTAATCATCTTCCCCCAAGATATTCAAATTACTTTCCATCATTTCTAGCGACAATCTATCATGAATATCGCTCCTGAGCGCTGCTATTTATTTGAAAAATGCTCATTACACCTTTACACGATGTGAGTAATCTCTTTAAATGGATTTATTTTGAGAAAATTGCACGTTAATCACTCTGAAATAAGTTCAAGAAATTGCTGTTATAATTTAAGACATGTACTTGCATATTTATAAAATAAAACAGGCATTTATTTTGAGGGGGAGTAGGTACAATTTGCATGAATCATGAGTTTGCAAGCAATAAGCACTTTTACCAAGCGATGATGATTTAAGCTCCAAATCCTTTCCTTGCATAATAAAAAGAATAAATAAAAAGTACTCTACAAATCCAGGCAAAAGCTTTTTTTTCTCTGTTCTGAAAAAGTTTTAGGCTAAATATATTATTATATACGAGTAGGTTTTAGCGAGTCCTCGTGTACACTCAGGCTTATGCACAAAAAGTTATACTTTAGAAAAATTATTCATATAGTACTTATGGCCGCACGAATATTTACATAACATCATGCGGTAATTCCAGAATTCCTCTGCTCTAGATGTGTGGAAAATGAATTTTTTCAGAGAGAGAGAGAGAGAGAGAGAGAGAGGAGAGAGAGATAAGCACTCTAATGCACTGCAGTATTTTGTTTGCCTGAGCGCTCGGTAAACTGCCCAAATTTCAGTTGAGGACAAATGCTTTCTGTTTACGCCAGAAATATTAATTGACCAAATACACACGATTTGTGAAACGGAGATTATCACGGATTTTTACGGAAAGTTCTGAGGAAGATAAATTTGCTGTTTCGATGGGAGAATAGGTAGGAATGAGGTCAAAGTTCAAAATATACGACAAGGGGTTAACAGTTAACACAAGCACACTCTCATTATACAGTATCCTTTATTTTTCCTTTACCCCTTTGCGGGGTAAGATGACAGTTCTTCATACTTGCGATGTCCATTATTAGTAATTCCAAATTTGCTGAATGCCATTAAATAATTTCTATACTTATTCGCACGAGTGCTACGAACACCAGTTAGAGTTGGTTTAATTAATGAAAAACAATAACAGCTACTCATTTGGTGGGTAATGAGATTTTCAATACAGCAAAGTAATGAAGTGATTTCTTATTAAGGAGAGATTTTTCTGAGCATGAAGTGGGAAAGATGAAGAACCGTTAGGAGTTTAACTTTGCCAAACTGTCATCTCAATTTAGTTTCACACTGACTGAAAATCCCATTTTTCACGAGCAAACGGACATGATTCTCATTATTTTTATTTGCAATGCAGCCTGCTGTTTAGAGTACTCTTGGGGATGATTATAACAGTTGTGATCGAAAGTTTGCTCCAGGCTTCTGATGTGAATTTATCATGGAAGAATATTCTTTGACAAGTAATTAGTCACTTCATAAGGTAACAGCATCATGTATGTTAATACCCTCTGTAAAGATCTCTCTCTCTCTCTCTCTCTCTCTCTCTCTCTCTCTCTCGTTCCAGCCACATATCTGTTAACAATACCGGAGGCATCAGCTCTACAATAGCAGGTTTCAGGTCACATTCCTTTCATAAAGGCATCAAAGTAATTCCAAAAGCAAAACGAGTAAAAAATGCACCGAAGTTTCTTCGGCGCAACAGAGTTTTCTGTAATACATCTATTCATATTCATTTATACTCAAAAGTAGGTCAAACTCGGTGGCCACCATTATAATGCTGAATGAGCAGACCGGAATGAAATTTTTATTTTTTTCCGGTGGTGGCACTTAATATTTTATTCGTTGCTATAGATTGCATTTATCGGTGTCATTAGTTGATCGTGAATTAAATTTGACATTAAAAATGTCAACATTCCAAAATTAGAGGGCTGTCAATCATTTCTTTGATTTGAGGGTGGATGATCAACATACCAATTTAAACCCAAAATCAGCATTTTTTTTAAGATCTGAGGGCTGACAGAAAAATATTACGGACGGACAACATGATGGCACTATAGTTTTCTTTTACAGTAAAAAGAAGACGGTCAATAATTGCTGATGAAAGATAAATGGAATATGTCAGTTATATGCAGATAGGTTGATGATTTTCTTTAAAATTCAGTAGCCTTATAATCATTTGCTTGATTTTACGTACAAATAGTTTAGTGAAATAGATATATATGAGAATTGGAAATTTGTAAGTCATCAAGATATAAGTCAACGTAATAATTCCTAAAATAGTGGTAAATCAATATCTTATACAACGAAATATTAACAAAATAAAAAATAAAAATAATGTACTTTTTTCTGTTCTAGTGCAGAAAGTGACTCATGGTTTCAATGTTTTTCAAGCATCTTTATCTTTCGCTCCTTTCTCAGTATCATTATTAATCTTCATTTATGAATACTTAAAACTTTTGCAAATCCTTTAAGAAATTTACAACGCCATCTATGTCATGAATGGAAAAATTTTATTTTTCTCAATGTTTTGTAGATGACATTTAATTTTTCATTGTCATAAGATAATGTCATTGCATTTATCTGTCCATTATTGTCAGGAATTCAATTTTGTAGAAAATGAACAATTAAAAAATAAAATTTCAATCATTTCTTCAATTTTTCTGAGTTTTCACTTTAGGCTTAACCTAAACCATGAAATTTTTCTTCAATAACCGGTGGTACTTCATAATATTACAAGACAAGTCAACGATTATGAACTTTAGTGCTTTATCTTCATTAAATAAAATCAAAACTATTGAGGCTAGAGGGCTGCAGATTTTTATCCATGATGATTGAGGTGGATTATATTGCGTCTTGATTTTACAGGAAATATAGCTGCAAGTCGTTTTTAAGATCTGTAGGGCGGACAGAGAAAGTGCAGACGTAAAGACGTAAACCTTTAATCAGTCATCAATAGTTTTATTAACAAAATACAAAAATGCACAAACTTTCTTTTAATTGTCGTTCAAGCAAACCATGGAAATATGGGACTGAAGAATTACATCATTGTTAAACGTATACAGAATGGCGAGTTGAAAAACACATGTATGCACATATATGCAACGCCATCTGGAGTTGAAGCGGAAATAAAAAGCCATCACAATGTTTTGTGGGGAAGATTTAACGACCGATTAAAAACATCTGGAATCAGTTGTCAGCGAGAAGTAGTGAAAGGTCTCCAAGCTAATACACAAACGGAGCAATTAAAAACAATAAAAAATCACCCGAAATTTTTCGGCGCAATCGAGTTTTCTGTGCAGCAAAGGGTCTGTATAAAACTCTCAGCCCCGGCCCATGAAACTCATACACGGCCCGGTTTTGATTTCTTTAAAATTAATGGTGCCAGACGACGATCATGGATAAATTTTTGATAAATCAAAAACAGATATGGGGCTGCAATATGTTCTGGTTGATGATTGGAGGTGATGATCAACATCCCAATATTTATTTTATTATCTCAGTATCTATTTAAGAAAATATAATGGACAGAAAAGTGCGTTTAGACAGACAAATAAAATTCAATAGTTTACTTTACAGAAAGTAAAGGCTTAAATTTTCTTTTAATTTTATACATCTCATTTAAACACAAACGGAAATATGGACTGAATAATTACGTCACAATGGATTAAACACACACGTAATTTGGGATAATGGCGACTGACAAAAACCATCCCGAAGTCGTTGGAAGAATTTGAATGAAGGATGTTGATGAAACATCTGGAACCAGTTGTCAGGGAAACGTCAAAAGGCCTCCAGATATATTTAAGAACGTTAAATAAAAGTAAAAATCACCATCGAGTTTTTATCATCGTTTGGAAACAAAGGGTCTGGCCCGCCTTTAAACTACAGAACGTTTTGGTTTCTTTAATATTAGATTTGTTTTAATTAGAGAAACGGCCATATTATTTCAAGAAATTATTTGATATTGTATACGTTCTAGTATTTTGCCTCTGACGATAAGATTTATTTATTTTATTATCTATATCATCTATTCCTCAAAAATATAATGGAGATTATTATTTGTTTATCGATACTAAAAATTATTAAAATATTGTATGGCGTAAACCATAAAGGACACAATTTATCTAATTTTGATTCGATATAATTATGTACAAACGTCCTTAAAGGACGTTTGTATATATATGAATATATATATATATATATATATATATATATATATATATATATATATATATATATATATATATATATATGTGTGTGTGTGTGTGTGTGTGTGTGTGTGTGTGTGTGTGTGTGTGTACATGAGATGGTGTTCCATTACAATCATATAAGAGGAATGTAAGGCCCTCTATGTGTACTTCCATTCTGAATAATACCCTACACAGAAAAAAGTTGTTAATAGATTAAGTCGACATAAGACTGGCAAGGTTTCGTGCTCTTAAAGAGAATACTTCGGAGTTACTTGGAAATATATGTTAAGAAAGGCGGTGTCCAATGGTAAAAGGGGCACTTTACAGCAGCAACACTTGCTGTAATATGAGAATTCCAGGTACGAAAGGGACAGTTTGGATACAGAGAGAGAGAGAGAGAGAGAGAGAGAGAGAGAGAGAGAGTGGAGGAGAGGATGGTGTTGTTAGCTGAACAACTGTCATCTTTTAATGGGCACTTGGTCATTTCAAGGTTTATTTGTTTTAGAATTTGCCAAGTTGCTTAAAGGATTCTTGGTCGTTATGGTCATGAGTCTAGTCCAGAGATATTTCGTAGTTGGTGCCTTTCCTCTTAGTTGTGCAGAGTAGATTATTAAAGAAGGAATATACATATTCATGGTACCCATACATCTATATGAACTGATCATTCACAAACAAAAAGGATCTGATCCCACTAGTTAGGCAACCAAAAAAATTTAAGCATTAATGCTAATTATCCGATGAAACCACTTTTGTCTACGATCTTTAACAGCCTAAAGTTCAGCTATCATTGATGGAACCCTGCTAGGTATTGTTCCAAGTAAATTGGGTGAGAGTACGGGCATTGAAAGCTCCTATTGCTTTGTTATTTAACATATCCTTTAATTCCAGTTTGATCCATTTTATAAAGAATTAAAACTATCATCATCTGTGATGTCCGGAAGAATGACCAGCAGAAAACAACCATTCCATAATGATCTTACCAAGTCAATTATCTATTGTCTTTTTTGAAGCTCTGCGTGTTTGTACTTCAACAGTTTATCTTTCTTTGTGTAAATTAAGATTGACGATTAATAGACGCTCTTATAAAATGCATATCATTAAATTAAATACGAAGAAGTATTTACTTATGAATGAAGGTATATATATTTTTTACTGTGGATAGCTCTCTTTGTGAGTGACTTTCTGGAAATAGCTTCCTTCAGTGTTTATGCAAATTAAGTAACTGCAGCAGTCCCTGCACCCCGGGCTTCCGCATTCATGGAAGGGAGTTCAATTGTTAGAGGATATGCGTTTCCTTCTTATGCATTTTGCCTGTGCTTCCAATAGTGTAACGGGCAGTTCAATTAAAGAGCACTTTTCACTGCAAGTTGCTAGGAAAATATTTGCCTGTGTCCCTATCTCACGTTTTAGTTTTCTGTAAAAGAAAACTATTGAGATGGCTTTGTCTGTCAGTCCGCACTTTTTCTGTCCGCCCTCAGATCTTAAAAACTACTGAGGCTAGAGGGCTGCAAATTGGTATGTTGATCATCCACCCTCCAATCATCAAACATGCCAAATTGCAGTCCTCTAGCCTCAGTAGTTTTTATGTTATTTAAGGTTAAAGTTAGCATAATCGTGCGTCTGGCACCGCCGAGTCCAATTCTGGAGGCGTCGCCGACACACCCTTCCTTGACTGCATCTGGGGAGCAACTGAGCGCTACCCGGTCGTAGCTGAGAGTTTCATACTGCAGCACATCGAGAGTTTCATACAGCATTATACGCTGTACAGAAAACTCGATTGCGCCGAAGAAACTGCTGCACATTTTTTACTTGCTTATATTTTTTCCAGTCTTATTTGTTAAAACCTATCTTCTTTATTCTCACAAATCAAGTGCCAGTTTTAGAGAGCTTTCTTTTGACCTGCCCAGTGGAAACCTCCACCATGTAGACTTCAATTTTCCTTCCACAACACTCAAATTGTTTGGTGGGTTTAAATACATTCTTGGTGAATACTCTGCCAATTTCTTCTGGTTAAAGTCGTTCTGATCATTTGCTGAGCTAATTCTATTCTATATAGTTTTATATTACAGTTCACTTTTTTAACGATGTTAATTCCACAGAGTGCCTTAATAATAATAATAATAATAATAATAATAATAATAATAATAATAATAATAATAATAATAATAATAATAATGAATATTAAAATGATGAAGAACAGTAAAGGTGTAAATCAATATCTATTGAAAATATTTATTAAAACGAGAGCTTCCGAGAACCTGCTCTGATCCTCCTTATCAAAGGAAACCAAGCAGGTTCTCGAAAGCTCGTTTATTTTTATTTTCAATTATATACTTACACTGACATTATTTTGGATTTCTTCACCAATAATAATAATAATAATAATAATAATAATAATAATATAATAATAATAATAATATTTAGGGTGACCATGCTCATGTACATGATAATGACGCATAAAATTGTCATAATACCAGTAAGGTTGGTAATACTTATAGTCAATCACATAAATATAAGCATGAAACCAAGAAAATACGTTTTCCACCAAATGCGTTTCACCCCAGTTCTCAAAATATTTCGTAAGTTGTCAATAGTCAAACATTTCTGTCGCTGCAGCGTCTGAAGGAAAAAAGAATTGAGAAAATCTTCGAATAAATATTTACCCTGTAGAGGACCGAGATACCAAATTCAGAAAATTCTTTTTTCATAGTGAAATTTGTTTAATGACGTCAAGAATTTATATTCGAAAAGCTGAAAACTCAAGTTGAGGGGAAAAAGCAAATTGATCTTTAACATAAGGGCAAAGGAAAAGGCAAGTAGTGGCTAAAAGTGTAGAAAACATTCGTGTGATATAATGTTCAATTTTTTTATAGATATTTAAGTTAACTTCTCTTTTATAACAATAAACTCAGCGGTATTTCTTCTACAAAATGATGTGTCCTAAAGTACATAATAAAATTAATTTATGCCAGACGATAATAATCTATGAATAAACATCCGAAAGGTCGCGCGCGCGCGCTCGAGAGATAGAGAGAGGTTTTCCCACAAGTTAACTACAGTATAAAACAGTAGTGTTCAACCTATGTTTTGAAGAAGGAGGCATCAGTCAGAAAGTTTTAGCAACTCCTCAAAATAACATTAACACATTTTTACAACAACATAGCGAAGCGCAGAACGAATTTCATAATTTTCTAGCTGTATGTCTCGTAAACATTATCAATGTTCCTTTTTTATATTATATTCCCTTAACACATTGTTTCTCTGGCTTATTAAGATCAAGGACAGCTAGAATGGAGGTAACAGGTGTAATATTGAATCAGAGTATGCCATATAAATTAAAGCCAAAATAGTCTACGCTTGTCACTACAAAGCCTTAAGATCCAAGTGCAAGAAATATATAAAAAAATATTGGTAGAAAAGTCAGAATTTATTAAAATATCCAATCAGAAATCGTTCTGTCTTTTCAGGACAAACTATTCTATTTTAATAAGAAGAGCAAGTTAAGAGGGCACTGTGCCTATTACAATTACAATATATAATATATTATTATATAATATATAATAATATATAATATATATATTATATATATATATATATATAATATTATATATATTTTATATTTTATATAATAATATATATATATATATATATATATATATATTTATATCCAGTATGTATACATTTTTATCTATATATATATAATATATATACATACATATATTATTATATATATATTATATATTATTATATTATTATATATATATATATTATTATTATTATTATTATATATATATTATATATTATATTATTTATTACATGTATTACGTATGTATTTGTGTGTGTGTCTGTTCACACGCATTCCTGAAAAGAAGATATATAAACTGTCGCACAGACGGATGAAATGGAATAACTAGAGTGTATGGCTTTGCACAGACCTAATTTCAACTTTCATGATCACTAACTCCGAGATCTTGCTACAAAGTTTTATTATTAGAAGTCTCTCCCGTTTTACCTGACCGTATAACCAAGGTAAACTACTGTGGCCTCTTTAAATAAGGTCGCGTGACAAACGACTTCACGGCATCTTTAAGCTCATTTATAAACAGACCGAATTACTTTGTCCACGGAGGAATCGTGATTCACAACCATCTATGCTGCTTCTTTAAGTTAACCGAGTTACTGCAGATTCGATCATACTTCTTAAATGAAATTTATATCAGCAAGGTACAATAGTTCAATTTGAACAATCGTTCTAATATATATATATATATATATATATATATATATATATATATATATATATATTATATATATATATATATATATATATATATATATATAAATACATATATGTATATATAATCATGAATTACAAATGTCGCTTAATATCGAAATACGCTACCTCGGTATATCTCCGTTGAGAATTGTCGCAGAAGGGGAATTTATATAAGTGATAAATGAATTGGAATCGTGGGGACACGAACCCGCGACGAAACCTATTCAGCGACTCCAGTTGGCGTAAACCATTGAGCCATCAAGAGGGTATAAGTATTTTGCGAGATGTCGTATGCTTTTACCCGTCGTATGTAAAAGTGTATTAGCCTCGACAATGACCCACCTCCGCCATGACAGTTTTTATGCGTTTGGAACACGCAGCTCTTGTTATGAAAATTTTTATCACACCGTGATTTTTATACAATTATTGAAGCTACAAATTCGCTTAATATCGAAATCCACGCTACCTCGGTATATCTCCGTTGGAGAATTGTCGCAGAAAAAGGGGAATTTATATAATGATAAATGAACGTGGAATCGTGGGGACACGAACCCGCGTGAAAGCCTATTCAGCGACTCCAGTTGACGTAAACCATTGAGCCATCAAGAGAGGGTATAAGTCTTTTGCCGAGATGTCGTACTGCTTTTTACCCGTCGTGAGCGGGGAAAGTGTACTACCTCGACAATGACCCACCTCCGCCATGACAGTTCATTGGTACGTTTGGAACACGGCTCTTGTTATGAAATTTTATCACACCGTGATTTTTATACAATCATGAAAAAATGTCGCTTAATATCGAAATCCACGCTGTTCCGATTCGGTATATTCCGTTGAGAATTGTCATCCGAAGGGGAATTTATATAATGATAAATGAATTGGAATCGTGGGGACACGAACCCGCGACGAAAGCCTATTCAGCGACTCCAGTTGACGTAAACCATTGAGCCATCAAGAGAGGGTATAAGTCTTTTGCCGAGATGTCGTACTGCTTTTACCCGTCGTGAACGGGAAAGTGTACTAGCCTCGACAATGACCCACCTCCGCCATGACAGTTCATTTACGTTTGGAACACGCAGCTCTTGTTATGAAATTTTTATCACACCGTGATTTTTATACAATCATGAAGCTACAAATGTATATAATATAAATCCACGCTACCTCGGTATATCTCCGTTGGAGAATTGTATAGGGGAATTTATATAAGTGATAAATGAATTGGAATCGTGGGGACACGAACCCTTTGACTAAAGCCTATTCAGCGACTCCAGTTGGCGTAAACCATTGAGCCATCAAGAGAGGGTATAAGTCTTTTGCCGAGATGTCGTACTGCTTTTACCATATAGCGGGAAATGTACTAGCCTCGACAATGACCCACCTCCGCCATGACAGTTCATTGGTACGTTTGGAACACGCAGCTCTCTTGTTATGAAATTTTTTATCACACCGTGATTTTTATACAATACAAATTAATATCGAAATCCACGCTACCTCGGTATATCTCCGTTGGAGAATTGTCGCCGAAGGGGAATTTATATAAGTGATAAATGAATTGGAATCGTGGGGACACGAACCCGCGACATAAGCCTATTCAGCGACTCCAGTTGACGTAAACCATTGAGCCATCAAAGATATTATAAGTCTTTTGCCGAGATGTCGTACTATTTTACCCGTCGTGAGCGGGGAAAGTGTATAACCTCGACAATGACCCACCTCCGCCATGACAGTTCATTATACGTTTGGAACACGCAGCTCTTGTTATGAAAAAATTGTCGAGGCTAGTACACTTATCCCCGTCACGACGGTAAAAGCAGTACGACATCTCGGCAAAAGACTTATACCGGATTGATGGCTCAATGGTTTACGTCAACTGGAGTCGCTGAATAGGCTTTCGTCGCGGGTTCGTGTCCCCACGATTCCAATCATTTATCACTTATATAAATGCTTTTACAATTCTCCAACGGAGATATAATGGGTAGCGTATTTTGATATTAATACATTTTAGCTTCATGATTGTATAAAAATCACGGTGTGATAAAAATTTCATAAATATATATAACAGTATATATATATATTAGAATAAATATATATGAAGAATATAGTATATATATATATATATATATATATATATACATATATATCCCTTTATATATATATATATATATATATATATATATATTTCCATGTAAGTGTGTGTATACATACACACACACATAAGATATATGGTGTGTGTGTATAACATATACACACAAATACACACATACACATGAATATATATATATATTTATAATATCATATATATATATATATATTTATGTCCATGTGTGTATACATACACAACACACACACACACACACACATATATATATATATATATATAGATATCATATTATATATACATATATAAATGATATATATGTAAGGTATTCTATGGTCTGTGCCCAGTGTGTATACATATACACACACACACACACACACATATATATATATATATATATATATATATATATATATATATAATATATATGTATATAAATATATATAATATATATATATATATATATATATATATATATAATATATATATATATATATATAATATATATATATATATATATATATATATATATATATATATATATATATATATATATATATATATACTGTATATATTTAATCTAAATAACTTTTCTAATCTTACACTTTGGCTTTAATTTATACGCCATTCTTTAAGTCAGCTGAGTTACTGCAGATTCGATAATAATTCTTGAATGAAATTTATACCAGCCGTACAATAGTTTACTTTGAACAACTCGTTCTAATGCTCTAATGAATACTCTGCATCATGGATAATAAATTTATGTATGAACAAGACTATTCTGTTTTACGCATTATTTATGTTGTTCCAGACTTGTTGCAGAGATATTACATTCTTGGAAAATATAAATATGAACTATATTGATGACGAAAAATTTTTATTACAATTCTGAAAAAAGGACATATCATCATTTGATTTTCGTAATAAGAAATATATACATGACTATGTGATATGTCTAGGAATGGTTAACTATTGTATTCTATTTTAGTTAGGAATAATATGAATCTGTTCACGAAGTTTAAGTAGCAAGCGATTCACGTCAAAATCTTCAGAGTTGATATGCCCAAAGCCTCTCATGTAACCCCGGGTCATTGTTTCTTTAAAATACCGTCTTATCTTCACGAATTCTTCACACTTTTTTAGTGTTCTGTAAAAGAAAACTATTGAGATGGCTTTGTTTGTCTGTCCGCAATTTTTCTGTACGCCCTCATATCTTAAAAACTACTGAGGCTAGAGGGCTGCAAATTGGTATGTTGATCATCTACACTCCAATCATCAAATACCAAATTGCAGCTCTCTAGCCTCAGTAGTTTTTATTTTTTTAAGGCTAAAATTAGACATGATCGTGCGGCTGGCACCGCCGAGTCCAATTCCGGAGGCGTCGCCGACGAACCTTCACTTGACTGCATCTAGGGAGCAACTGAGCGATGCCCAGTCGTAGCTGAGAGTGTCATACTGCAGCACATCGAAGACGCTTATCTGTTTTATAATTACTCTTGTCGCTACAAAGTCTGAGATCCACATGCATAAATATGGAGAAAGTTTGACGTCAGTGGCAGGATTCGAACCCGTATCTGGAGTATAATAAACCAGTCATGTCATCGAACTAATCTTATGGTCATGTCGGTAACGTTACCTCACCCTGCCACTCCGGATGCGGGTTCGAGTCCTGACAAGGATGTCGGAATTTCTTCATGTCCTTATATTTGGATCTCAGGTTAAGAGGGCATTGTGTTTATTACTATTACATATACACATATATATATATATATATATATATATATATATATATATATATATATATATAGAGAGAGAGAGAGAGAGAGAGAGAGAGAGAGAGAGAGAGAGAGAGAGAGAGAGACATGAAGATAATATACATACATATATATATATATATATATATATATATATATATATATATATATATATATATATATATATATATATATATATATATATATATATATATATATATATATATATATCACAAAATATGTACTTAACCTACTTGTGCATGCCCATCGACCTTCATTGTTTTTAGGTAACGAATTACAACCGATATAGATCTACACCGCGTCTCTGGAGTGTAATAATTTAAAATTTCCCAAATAGAGCGGTTTAACATATTTCCGCTGCCTCTCTTATAGCGAGAACGAATGGTGTTTGATCATGGCAGTTTTAATCTAATTTACATTCCTTATGTTTATCTCTGTTTTTAAAGGCTTTAGAGCTGCAGGCACAGGTGATCATGCAGGATGCTTCGAAGACTTGTGATACTAGCATGAGGATCAGACCAGACATAACACTAGCTACAGAAAAGATATAAAAACGCTGGTTTTTGTTCGCATGCTGTTCCGTGTTTACAGTGATACTATCGTTTATGCCTCGAACTATAATTGATCTTCATTTAAAATTTGAACGGTTCTAAGAAAAATAATTCCTAAATACCAATTTGCCTTTAACAGTTTCATTTTTAATATGCATTCATCCTCAATTATTCCTTTCAGTTCACTCTCTTGTGTCTCGATTTGTTTGTATGATTCTTTTTTGTATCAATGTATCTCTCACTTGTACATAAACTCTTAAAATACTTTTTGATTTTATCCGTTTATTTCATATATATATATATATATATATATATATATATATATATATATATATATATATATATATATATATATATATATATATATATATATATATATATATATATATATATATATATATATATTTATATATTGTATATATATACAGAAAAGAATATTAAAAGAAGTTTGAATGCTCAACCTGGTTCCGCTATTACTACTACTTTATAATAATAATAATAATAATAATAATAATAATAATAATAATAATAATAATAATAATAATAATAATAATAATAGATTACAAAATCGAAAACTAATAAAATGACAGAAAAACCTAATAAATCTGAGTTTTCTTCAAAAGGCAATTATATTCTCTCATGGAGAGGAGACTGCAAGAGAGCTAAACTGGAGCGGACGATATACTAAGAACCTCATAAAATCTCGGACTCTGTTTCAAGTAATCTTTTAATTTCGAGAGCGCGAACATTTAAGTGTTCAAGTGAATTCACATTGAAAGTTTGTTTGGATTCTTTTAATTTATTCAAGTTTTGAATCATTATTAAGGAATTACTATAATGATTACATTTCTGCTACTTTGTCTCAAAATCACTCAACATGAACAAAATCATAATAAAAGAAACACGGAAATTCCCTATTGGTTTATAAAGGTTTACTTCCGCAACGCATAAACTTGGAGGGATCTCTACATGCCCATAATTTTAATGAATAATGAAGTCCTCTAACTTATGCGTTGCTGTTTATAAAATAAAAATGAAACGTGCTCACTTTGAAACTTCTTTAGCATCTTTCTCAAATATCTCTTTTAATGAGTTTTATCTCGGTATCTAAAGTTTGAAAGCAAAGTCTTAATAAACCGAAAGTTAATTTTGATATAGAAATTAATGTTCTCAAATTATTCTCAGGGACCAGGATACTTATAAGTTCATATTCCCATTCAAAAGATTGCTGTTGAATAGCTAATTGGCATTAATATAATCATCAGTTTGCGAATTTATATGTTAGGACAGAAATTACCGATCCACGTGTTACAATGGCAAGAACAATGAGTTTTCATTGTAACTGCAAAGGCATCCTATGATCCACTAACTGCAGGTGACCTGAGAAAGTCCAACTTTGTGCTGCTGTACGTTACTGGTCGTAGCTTCTTCACATGAAGGGGCTAGAATAATTTGCACTAAACCCGGACACTTAAAGCATCATATTCTCTTTATACTGATGATAATGAACAAAGTTTAATAGAGATGTTAGTGAAAATTGATTCTAAAATGTTGTACTATGTTTCAGCAGTTGTGAATGCTTTCATAATTAGTCCAACACTATGTTACAGTGCACTTGCAATTACATCTTGGTTTATTTGTTTAACGTAAACTTCGTAATGTCTGCCGCTGAACGACAAGTCTATTCTTTTCTTTTTGATGAAATAAAATGGAATTATGCAATCATGATGTGTCAAAAAATTTCCAGTTCCCTGTCCAGACACCATTATTTTGAGTTTCAAGCATTCTCTGTCTCGGATGACTGAGCTTTTGTTTAGAGAACAAAAGTCGAAATACTGGGTCATGGGTTATCCAATCTCGATGAGCGACAAGAAAAAAAAAGCGCCAATATATCCAAGAGTGTCATCAGATGAATTGTAAATCTATTCAGGTAGTGAGATCTTCAAAAATCGAGTGCCCCCCACCCCCCCCTCCCCGGCTCTTTCCACCTCCTCCTCACACATTGGATAACTGGGTTTTTCTGAAGCGCTAAATATTGTACACCTAAAAGCCAAGAAATTATTTAGAAAATAACTCAATTTAAGATCGTTTATCTGTACATAGTAGACTAAATGTTTGAGAAAATTAACTCTCCATAAATTCCGGTATAATATTAATAAATACACACTAATTTTAACCTTTTAATTACATCAAAATTTTTGTGAATTTTTAAAGCTGGAAATCTGGTACGGCTTTGCAGATGATTTGCGTATGGTCTGGCAGTTATAGCTCCATTTTTTAGCCTCTGATGAACGTAAGGGTTTACTGTATAATTCTAAGAGGAGTAAGATATTCTTTGTAAAAGATAGGAGAGAATATCATAGAATAAATAAACAATGCAAAGCTGCGAAGTCCAACATATTTAAATTCTAGCTAAACAAGCAAAAAAGAAAGATTGATAAATAAACTGCTTTCTCAAGCCTCTTGTTTCAAAGTCATTACATAACATGCGACCTAAACGGTGCATATATATGCTCTTGTGTTTGTGCAGGGACTCGTGATGAAGTAGAATAATTTAAAAGAATATTTACGTAGAAAACATTATTATTACCATGAAACGGGAGAACAAAGCATAATTATGCCATGAACACTCAGAACTGAAAATTATATCACTCGTATGTAACAGAAAATGTCAAGTTTAATGCAGCAAAATAAAATGCTGTGTTGATGTGACAGTGGAAACAATGGAGCAAAGATAACAATAACAAAATAAAAAAAAACTAGAAGTAAATTTGGATCCAAGGCTTATTTACTAGAACACTTGAGAATTATCAGTTACACTTTCCCGTTGCGTTAAGATGTTTAGAGATCTTCTATTAGTTTTCCTCTGATTGACTTGTTAAATTCCCCACTTAGAACTCCCTGGCTTTGTGGAATGTAGATTTTAAAGACAGGAATTCCTCCCACCCCCCAAAAAATGAACGGTTATGGAAGTCATAATGAAAAAAAAATGAATTGCTGAACATTCTGTTATTCAGAAAGTTGGTCATTGGTAACTCATCCGCCCCAGAGCTCATGAATACGAAGAGCAAGAAACGATAAGAAAGGAAAACGAAAAATCCACCAATGGATCTTGAGAGAGCATTCGAACGGCACTCGACCTCAGGGTCAGGCCTCGAGGAGTCATGAATTTAGACAATAGGCTTTACTGATTTCCGATTTTGCCGAACACTCACTTAGATCCAAGAATTGTTTTTATTTATTTTTTTATTTTTGCTCAGAGCTGCTTTGTTTTGAGATAAAAGATTTTTTTTTGCTCAGAGAGCTTTGATTTGAGAGAGAGAGAGAGAGAGAGAGAGAGAGAGAGAGAGAGAGAGAGAGAGAGAGAAAATTATGTAACTGACATCATCTAGGTACATCCATGAAAAGCCCTGCGGCATTATGTAACAAAATACACTTCAAAATGGGTTTTCACAGGCATACAGTATATGTAATAAGATATTTGGGATTCATATGATGCTATAGGGAAGATAAGAAATGTCGCAGAAATGTCGCATAACGAAAATGGAATCTACTTTTACAGATGACATCTAACACTATCATTATAAATATTTTAGTATCCTCACTGCTGCTGACATTATCATCGTTCGAGTAATAATGATAATAGTTGTAACCGAGGTTTATTTTAATTTTCATCACCATTTTACACTTTTTACTGTCATGATTAAATGGCCAGGTAAACCGTATAGTTGAGATGAAGACAAAGCTTTGAAGCGTTTAATCTTTTCTGCTGCAAGGTGAAGGTGCACATGATCATCTTATCATCCAGTAACCTTTGCATATATACATATTTGATGAGAGAGAGAGAGAGAGAGAGAGAGAGAGAGAGAGAGATTACAAGAGAGATGCACACAAATGTTATTATAAAACAAACTAAAGGGTGGACGAGTTTTATATGAACCTTTATAAAGACATGGTGCATTTTATATTTCAGTTAGGGTGCTTTATAGTATAACAGTGGGTTTTAAAAGCGTATATATATATATATATATATATATATATATATATATATATATATATATATATATATATATATATATATATATATATATATATATATATATATATATATATATATGTTGACAAAATTTCATTTATAAGACATAAATTCTAATTAGGTTCATTTTAAAGGAGAGGTGTAGGTAAGCACTTCGTATTTTAATACTCAAAGAGATATTTGCAAACTCTTTAAAGTTTTAGAGATCTTAAAAGATATTTGCTGATTTTTATTTTTGGTACGAGAATATTTGTTTAGATTTATGACGTCGATGTACTTATGTATCCATGGATGTATTTACATTTTTTCAAAGTTTAGCCGTTTACCGTAAAACGGAAGGCTGGAGAGAGAGAGAGAGAGAGAGAGAGAGAGAGAGAGAGAGAGAGAGAGAGAGAGAGAGAGAGAAGACTTTGGTCACCAATATTTTATACTTTAATCGCTGACACTTTGACTGAACCATTATGTTAAAAACATCAGCCACTTCTTTCGCTTGCTCAATAGGCTCATCAGTATTGCACTGAATCTTGGCACACACACAAACACACACTCTGTGATGTTAACGTCTTTGCATCCCCTCCCACAATTACTGGATACTGAAGTCTACTCTCTCCTACTTCCTCGTCTTTAACCCTACTTATTTTGGCATTCGCTCCTTTAAGGCTCATATCAATTCCTTCTCACGAAACTCACTTGTCTTCAGTGAACTGTACAACCATTTTTTTTTCAGTCGTTCTCTTCTAGCATAACTTATGTGTATCTTAATCTTTTCTTCAAACGTATAGCGATGGTATTTTTATCCAACCCATACACAAAATATTTGACCTATTATATGACATATTTTTTTGTGTTTATGAAACTTTGATCTAAAAATTATTCACCTGGTTTTTTACTTCTTAAAACAAGGAAAAAAAGAGAAAAGATAAATAACCACTGAGGATGCTTGGCCCCCTTATCCGGCCTCAGGAGGCCAAGTTCGGGGCTTTAATATTATGAAGGAGAGATTTTATTATTACAGACATTATCTTCTTTGACTTTTCCCCTCTCTTTTCCAAGTGCTCTAGTAATTTCTCTTGTGTTTTAGAGCGTAACCGCTCATTCTCTCAGCGTTTTTATTTCTACCGCGTTTTAATTTTTTATTGTCTCGAAAAATTGGTAACTTAACCTAATACCACTTAGGAAATAAACGAAAAACATAATTGCTACAAGAAAGAAGAGGTGGAAATCCTTGAATAAACAGTAAGGTTGTTTGCTTTCGAGATTTTCGTCTGTAACATTTCAGTGGAAAATTGCCTTGTTTTCACTGTTGCTTCGGTTTCCTGTTAAGTTTTAACGAACCTTTAATCATGAAGTAAAATATTAATAAGAATATTTTGCTTTTCACGAATAATTCGGTCCACTAATTATCATTTACCATTATCATTTGCCCGTGTATTGATTCCCATAAAAAATATATAGAATTTATTCATATCGTATTCCTCAACCAGATTAGCAAAAGGAATATATGTCGGTGTCTTTCAATAATCTTATTATTCACCCTTCAACTCCTAACCAGGATGTGACAGTAATATGTGGATGGAAAGGGAGGGAGGAAGTGAATGGAAACTATTATCAGAAAGGACGAACACTGAAGCAGATTATATTTACATTATTGGCATATCGCTTGAATAACTAATTGACAAACAAGGTAATCCCCAAACGACTGAATTAAAATAGCATTCACGTTATGACTGTATCACTCACATTCTTACGTTAATAATTAATCTTATTGCAAAATTTACTTGATTTTCTCCGTCATCGAATTCTATTTATTTTAAGAGTGAATTTCCTTTTTGCTTGGGTTAAGAAGATATCTAATTATTTTTCACGGCATGCGGAAAGATCAATTCCATAAAGTATAGCAAAAATATAAAGGAACCTTTCTGTTGTTATTTGCTATTTCGTTTCATATTGCGACATCAAAAATATCAATTTCAGTGCCATAGTTCTCACTTGAAGTCTCATGATCATTATCTGTCCTTATCATTTATATCATATTACCTTTAATCCAGTCATTCTGCATTTGTCCTTAACTATCACTTTCCGACCTTTATGTCTGGGATGTCAGAGTTTGCCAAATTAACCTTATTCCAGTTAAGCACGTTTAACATACATTCCTGAAGTTGACAGGCACGGGGGTAGGAAACTGAGGCATAATATGTTGAGAAGGGTTGGCTAAACTGCTTCTAATGGTCAATACAGTGCAAAGTTTGTTGACGTCACTGTAATTTGGTTTACCATCAATACTATATATATGTATATAGAAATGCAAACATATACATATATAAATATATAACACATGTATGTATATATATATATATATATATATATATATATATATATATATATATATATATATATATATATATATATATACATGTGTATATTATATATAAACACATATATATATGTGTATATATGTGTATGTGTATATATTATATATATATTTTTATTATATATAAATATAAATGTGTGTTTATGTATATGTATGTATGTATGTATGTATGTATGTATGTATGCATGTAGATACGTCAATTCACCTGCGTCTAGATCAACGCAGAACTGGAAAACAGATGTTTGACTCTTTATGTATCAACTTATGAAAATGGATAACCTTTAAAAGACTCAAGACAGATTTCATATGTGATTTAAAGTGTTGAATGGTCAATAAAAATCTAATTCGTAACTTAATATATGTTGAAGCTATAAAATCAAGATTCTGTAGACCTGCTCACGCAATAAAGATGAGAAGCTGTTGCTTTTATGATCTTGCCAGAAAGTCATGAACCGGAGACCTTTTTTTTCTTGGAAGCTGGCATAGATGAGTCAAATAGGTAAGTGCCTAATAAAATGCATTCTTTAAGTCATCCAAAAAAGGATTTTTTTTTTGTATACTTCTAATTATGAGTACAGTTAGTCCGTAAAAAAACACGGTGGTGCATTTTGATGTTTATTACAAAATTTCTTTCCTTCCAGGAATAATCAAACTTCATTTAACTGGAGATCGTGGAATATTGATAATGCAAGTTATCCTTAGCCTATGCATACTGGTACAACATCACTACCTCACATATTTCAAGTAACTGCGTCTGAAGATTTTTTGGTTGATATTCATCGGGTGTCCTCATTCTCAGACAAGCAACCCGACATTGCAGATACAAAAGACTCCTTCACGCGTGCGCGCGCGCGCGAGAGAGAGAGAGAGAGAGAGAGAGAGAGAGAGAGAGAGAGAGAGAGAGAGAGAGAGAAATATGAAGGATGAAAAGAAGCGAGACTGTGACGATCTAAATGCTGCCGTAAGAAGAGAACAAACAGGTTGCCTATGTCTTGCAGCCTCTCATCTCTCACCGAATGGCAGGGGGATGTTTCCTCTTCTCAGGGGGAGAAAGAATGGAAGAGAAGATGAATGTCGATCCCTAATAAACGTTAAAATTCGGAGAAAGAAACGTCAAAGGTCAGAGTGTTTCCTTGACTTTTATGAGAGCAAAACGATCTTTAGTTCTTTCATTGACGGGTGACTGCAATCTTTATTCAGAACGTCTCCGACCGGCCAATGAAAATGATGTGAAAGAAAAACATCAAAGGTTGATCGCAATATGTCCCTGTTAGAAACCAAACTTAGTCGAAGTCGATTTAAGATCAGTGGTCGAAAATAACGCATATGAGCTGCACAAAGACAGTTTTAAAGAAAATAACTGCAAAAGTAAAAATGGCTAGTAAAATTTTTGGGATTACAGTAACAAAAACTAATCATAGATCTTATTAAATATTAGATTGCTAATTATATATATTTTTAAATCGTTTCATGACACAAAAGCATATGAAGTTTTGAAATGAGAACCATAACAGTATCTGCACACATAAGGCAGTGCTGATCTCTCTCTCTCTCTCTCTCTCTCTCTCTCTCTCTCTCTCTCTCTTGTTACTTTAGATAACGAAATTCTATTTTGTTTTTTGCATCCCACCTTCCTCTCTCTATTGACCTTCATAGCTTATGTGATTATATCTCTTATATCAGTTCACCCTCTCTCTCTCTCTCTCTCTCTCTCTCTCTCTCTCTCTCTCTCTCTCTCTCTAAAGTCTAAACAGAATTAGCGTTAGTGTCCCCTGACTTTATTCTCTCAAGACGGAAATTCAGTTTCATCTAATGAAAGGGGAAAGAAGCTTCGCAAAATATGAAGGCAATTTTCCTCGAATTCCCGCCCTTCAGATGCGGGAGGAAAGAAGAAGTTTATAATGCTCATTTCACCAGTCAGAAAACTCGATTATGTAAGGAAGAGATAGTTAATTAACCTTTTCCATTAAGTATTCCTTCACTGAGAGCTGTTTGTTTTTCTGCGAGAAAGATCAAGGTTCGGGGTGGGGATGCAACATGCGTTTCTTTGCTGCTGTGCTTCGGAAATTGGAAATATCAGAGAAACAAGAGATCCTTTCGGATCTAATGCGAAATTAGAGTCTTCAATACTTCACGCTTACTTTTTCATAAGCAAGCTACTGATACATAGTGTGATAAATTTATGAAGATGCAGACTATAATCTAATACAGTATCCCAGTTACATCAAAGTCTTGTCTTTTCATAAATATTAATTTTTCTACTACTACTACTACTACTACTACTACTACTACTACTACTACTACTACTACAATAATAATAATAATATCTACAACAAACCTCATTTTGAAAAAATGTGCAAAAGTACATTTTTGCTCTGATTCCCGTTTTGTGTTTAAAAATGCGGCTATTTTATAAATATGTAAAGATTATCGTATATTGTAATTGTACAACTTTGGGTAGGTATTGGAAGTACAACGATGTAGATAAGAAAAAGTGGATTACTTTTATACTATTTAAAAGCCATTTAGATACAGATAAGACATTTGAGAACCTATAGATTACTTGGGGTTCATGTCTTCAGTAGAAATAAAGCGTTGCTAAATACTGCCACACTACCTTGTGTTGCTGAAAATATGTTGCAGAGACAAACAGTCTGCATAACTATATTATCCTGATTGACAGACTATTAAAAATGACCTAATTGAAAAAAATCTTTATTTTAACAACAGTGGCTTCCTAACTTCTCGATTTCCTCGTACCTTCTGGAAACCCGTTACCCTGAAAGTCTTAAATTCCAAGAGGGAAGTAAATGGAGAGGCTCTTTTTCTTGAGAGGATTCGAACATATTTCACAGGAATGTTTACCTTATTGCTGCTACAGCCACTTGCCTACTAACTGTAATGATCCGCAGGTGACGTAGCCTACTGACGAAATGGTTCTGTTATTTCCAGCCCAAACTGATTTTATTCCACTGGAAAAATTCCATTTGCGTCTCCTCATCGTGAAATTATTCATTTATTAAGGAAATGTTCATAGGAATGAAGAAAAACTAAACCTTAATGTAAACCTTGTTTTCTCCCAGGTCTTCATTATTCTTCTGGATTTTTCTTACCTTCTTGAAATTTATCAAATGCTTTATATCTCATTTTTTTATATATATATTTCCAGAGAAGCAAGATTACCTGTCTCCTTGTTTCCCTAACAGTATCTCTCCTGCCTCATTTCTTTCATGGTTTCTGTTCCTGAAAGGAATGATCCTCCGTCTGTCTCCTGCCCTATCCTTAATTATGACAATGATCCAAATTCAAATTCCTAAGCATTTGTTGCCGATGCCTCCTGGTTGTGCAATGTTGCACACATTTAGTCCAGAAATGTCTGATCTTATCAAGGCCAATTTCGGCAATGCATTTAACTGAAAACGCAAAATCGAGTAGGCTTAAACTTCAATGAATCCTAATTTCTGTCGTCTTGATTTTCGAATAAAGAATATAAAAACCAGTCCTCAATATTTTCTACATATCTCTAAGAGAAAGCTACCCTAATTTGTCTCGTGAATGTGGTATATTTCACCGTCAAATCCACACTAAAAAGAAAGGGAAAAAAAAAAATCCTTGAATAGAATATGGTTTTCTTGGGAGAGCGCTTTATCATATCTTTCCTTTGAAAGGGTTGAACCAAAGGCAGTTTATCTAGGCCTTGACGACACAATCTTTTCTTCTATAGAGCTCTATCCCTTCCGCAAGGGGACCCTGTTTCTTTGCCTGAGTCTGTTTTCTTTGGTCAAGAAAAGAAAATCTTGCTTATCTGGAGCCAATGTACGGAACCTAACATAATTACATCACACGGAAAGCAGTTCAACGGTCCATTCATTATCAAGAGTTTCTGCAGCTGTGCTTCTCTCTCTCTCTCTCTCTCTCTCTCTCTCTCTCTCTCTACTATCAGCATACCTGCATCTCTCTTAGGTTTTGTTCCGTCTCTCTCAACTTCTTTCATATTAAACATAATTGTATGAAAATGAGATACGTATTCAGAAAGAATACGCAAAATATTCTTTCATTTACTGAAAGATATTTCACAAATGAATTGTGGAAATACATTTTTCTAATATAAATCTAGCAGTAACAAAAGTTTCCATGGGTGTCAAAAACGGTATATTCGCTGCTATCAACTCTTTCTCAAAATTGTGTATCATTGTCGATAGACTAAAGAAAAGGGAAGGGGAGTGAAAAATGCATTTGCAAAAAATGATATTTGGCATATTACCAAGAGGCCATCGAAATGTCAGCAGGAAACGTCAAGTGAAGATTCAAGAACGTCTCACTACTCATGCGCGGATATACAGTATGCTCAAAAACTACTAAATAATATAAGCGAAAACTTGACAACTGTTAAAGTATTCTATCAGATTCAACAATTTATTACATCTTATCGAAGATGGAAGCCAATAAATAAATAAGAGTAACTGATTTTTTTATTTATGACTTATTTCTAAAAAGATAGAAAAGTGCCGAGAGTATTAGGAATACGTCAGAGCTTTCACAATACACCAAACGTCTTTTGAGGGTTTTCATCCTGCATATATTTCTTAAAGTAACTGTGTACCATTCGTTTAATTATGACCCTTTCGTAAAGCAATTAACGATTATCAATTATTTTCCCGATTTCATCTTCACACAGGAATGGAAGCACTCATGAGAGGCTATAAAAAACATAACCGAAGATATCTCCAGTCTGGGCTGACGAGTGCTGATTCTGTTAAATTTGCCAGGCCCTTTCAGTAACAAGCACTGAGAGAACTCCATCATTTGCTATCCACTAAAACATTATGTTGCTGTCAGCCACCTTTCTCTAACCTTCCGCCAAATCAGCCAGAAGACAGAGGTCCGACCTTCCCTTTCCAATCCAAGAAAGGGTGCCAGAATGTTCTGCGTCCCGTACAAAGAAGAGATGAGCAGTTGGCAAAGGAAAAAATTGTGGATTGGGGAGGGACTGGAAAGAAATAGGATCAAACAATGAATGATGGATTAAGAAAATTATTAATTTATATGAGTGAAATGAATGACGAAAGATATGTGAATAAAAAAAATCCATTTCGCAATTCTCATTCAATAAAGAAGAAAACTGCTTCAAAATATTCAAAGTTCTGAAACGCTGTACATTGGTCATTAGCACATTTACAGTATTATTTCTTTGAATAACAATACTTAAAAATGTCGACTGTAAACCTCCCTTTCTCCATAGAAGACTATTCTACCCCGTTAGCTAGAAAATATTCTTTAAATAAAGAGGTTTTGGCATAAAAATTAAATTAATGAAAGAGGAGTTTAGAACCTTCGATGTTTGATACGTTGATTAGGGAGATTTTGTTTATACTTATCTATTTCATGCTTAATGAATCTTCTCTCTAAAAAAAAAAAACTTTTCCTAGGTCACCAAAATTAAGAACTTAAATATTATGAAGAATTGGGTGGGTTGCTGACAGGGCCAAATAAATTATTTTTCTAAGTTTTGGGTATGTCTAGGAATTTCAATTTAAAATGTTTTTGGTCTCCAACTAAACAAAATAATAGAAATTACTTTCCCTTTTTTGGATATGGCGGGTTATCATCGTGAATTAAACTTGCCAAACTTCTGCTGTGCTTCAGTATCCTTTAACATACCATATTATTCATCACTCACCGCAATATAGGCCTATGCTAGCCTCGCATCTTTTATTAGCCATTAATCTTAATGCTGTTCAATAGCAATTGGTTTTGTTTTTCTAATAATGCTATCAAACATCTTTTAGCTGGAATAATAAAACGTCGACGGCTTAAAGTGTAAAAATCTACAAACAAATTCCAGGATGTCAAGCAAACTTTCTGGACTGGCAAACAAGTTTCTTATCAACTGTCCAGTAATCTATATCATCTAAATACCCTGTAGGCGTTGTACTAGATATTCAATAGTCGTGGAAAATATTTTTGTACAATAATTTGTTTTCCTACCTACTTGTGAATATTGATTCATCGAAAGAATGTCTCAGGTTTCCACAATTCATCTCAGATCCTTTCTTATATCTTCCCAAGATAAGGAGTCACATTTCTCCTCAGTGGCTTATTGGATGCTGATCTTCCTCACTCCGGGGACGCCCCTATTTCCTCCGCGACAGAGAATCAGAACACGCGCCTCACTTGATTAAAGTCTGTGAAATGAAAATAACACTTATGTAAGTCTGAACTCGCTCGCTGGAAAAATAATGGAACGACATTTGATTACCCTACACCTTCAATTTTGCTCCTTTTACTGCGTTGCTGAGTTGGAATTAACGCTGAATATAACGGCCGCTTGGTCTCTGGGGTCCAAGACAAGGAAATGGAATTTCTCAGCAGCTACCCGCTGAGAGTAGAATATTTATATGATGATTTCAAGAGACGCCCAGCATTATTGATATTCTTTTATCTCAAATTATTAATTTTTTTCTTTAAGTGTAAGTTCGATTCGATAAACTTTGAATGCAGGTAGCTGTGTGGACACAAAATAATTTGGGTGACATATTAGTAAATGTGAATGTTACTCCTGTCTTCTGAGAATTCATTGATAATTTTGTAAGTATAATCATAGGTTAAGAAAACCGCAAGTTTATACATGGCAAAT
This sequence comes from Macrobrachium rosenbergii, assembly GCF_040412425.1. Classification (NCBI taxonomy): domain Eukaryota; kingdom Metazoa; phylum Arthropoda; class Malacostraca; order Decapoda; family Palaemonidae; genus Macrobrachium; species Macrobrachium rosenbergii. The sequence continues at coordinate 72,437,847 of NC_089744.1, read as the reverse complement.
GATGTACTGATGTGACCGATTAAATCTACACTTATATTTATATAACTGAATCGCAAAAATATGGAACGTGATGAATATGTATATAAGTAAAATCCTGAAAAGAAAGGAAAACAATGGGACTATGCAAGGCCTTTCCGACTTGTTGTCGAAGGCAACGCAATATATTCTTCGCTTCCCTTCAAGTTTTGTCTTTATATATATATATATATATATATATATATATATATATATATATATATATATATATATATATATACATATACCTCTAACTTCCAGACAACAGCTCGAAAGAACAATCAAGGCAGACCAGGAAAGGCACTGTCCTTATGCATTTATTATAATATGCCGACGTTTCACAACTCCTCATAGTTGCATTTTCTAGGCTTCTGAAACAGCGAACATGGCAATCAGTAAATTAAAATTAAAATCTGTTAATCAAATTACGAATTACAATAAAACGTTCACATTAATGATAAACCTATCCTAAAAGAACAAGTAAGACAGCAACAACCTACCCAGAAGGAAGTTAAAAACAAACTACTGCACTCATTGGTATTACAAAAGAGAGAGAGAAAATAAATAAATAAATAAACATACAGACAGAGAAGAAACAACTGCTCACAGACCATCAGGCAATAGCAGTTATTAGAGGATGTGTGGGAGTTTAATGGTGGTACAGTCAATTTGATAATAATAGATTCAAGTATTGTTAAATCATTTGCTTTTGTGTCCTATTACTGAAAAATCTTTATTTTCTATGAATGTTTTATATCTTCAGTGATTCCTGATATTAGACTGTTCAGGGCTGGATAATATGCGCCCGGTTCTAAGCTGACTCCTCTGAGCATCGATGCGAACCGCAACAGCCTCTAGTACATCCGACATAGATCCTGACTTTACATCTGGGGCGCGCCTTATATATAACGTTGGATGTAAACGGGGACTGGGCTGGTCTTTAAGCTGAAAGAAGGCGCCAACTGTTCGGGGTTCCTCGGGATGAGCTTGAGGTTAAGGGCGGTAATTCCTTTCGAAAGATGTTGAGAATTTCTTCCTGAAAGAATCATCTTGCATAACAAGGGGAACGCTGTATAAATTCATCTTAGGGACGGTGTAATATGGGAAATTGGCGTCATCTTCTTGTTCAACATGCTCATTAACATTTAAAAACAGTTTGGATGGAAAAACAGTTGTTCCTGAAATAATTAGTGAGATTATGTTATTTCGTCGTGAAAGTTAGCCAATTAGATGACAGGTAAAAAGCCCTGTGAAGGAAGTTAGAAAGGCATTTAATTTAAAAAATTGAAAAACAGAGGCTATGAATTCATACCCCAAACCCGTAAACTTATCTTTACGGTATATGCAGTGTAGAATCTACCGAGTTCCTGGACACCAGAACGTCCAAAAATGGGAGCTTGCTGTTAGATTCTTTTTCTAGAGTAAATTTTATGTTGGGGTGTTGGGTATTTAAAATTAAATGCTCTTTCTGCCCTCCTCCACAGGGCTTTTACTCTGTCATCTAATAAACCTTTCACGACAACTCTTTATATCTCACTAATTATTCAGGAACAACTGTTTTTTCCATCCAGGCTTTGTTTTTAAACAATAACATGTTGAAGCTAAGAAAGACTGTTTCCACCTCTCTATAATGCACCGTCCTAAGACTGAACACGCAACGTTCCCTATGCAGATATTCTTTTCGAGGCTTCTCAGCATCTCGAAAATGACAGCTCATCGAAAGGAACCCCCAATCTTGCTCGAAGTTTGAAACCAGCTCGTCTTGTTTGTCCGGCGTTATATATGATACAAGTGCCCCAGATGATCGTGTCGGAGCTGTTGCGGTCCTGTCGATGCTCATGAAGAGTCGGCTTTAGAACGGGCGCCTTCGGCCTGAATGATCTGTATCGGAATCGCTCAGTAATATCATGAAAATGAATTTTCATTAATAGGACAGAGTATAAAAGCAAATGATTAACAATGCGAATATCTATTATAATCAAATTAACTGTACCACCATTAAACTCCACGCATCTACGCTGTTTATTGCCTGATGTCTTTGACCAGTTTTCTTCTCTTTGTATGTTTATTTATTTATTTATTTCTCTCTCTCTTTTAATAATACTCAGTGTGATCTGGTACAACTTCCTTCTGTTTAACTTTACTGTTCTTTGAGATGATTTTGTGTGAACTGTTATGTAATTAATTCTGACTGTATTTTAAACACAGTACATTGCCATATTTACTTGTTTGTAAATGCGGCTATGGTGTGGCCCATCAACTTTGCTCCTAATAAAATGCATAGAACAACTTTACA
>NC_089744.1:72398036-72433036 GCF_040412425.1 Macrobrachium rosenbergii | reverse complement strand
GTTAGCTATACTGTAAAGCTTTACTTATCCTTTGCAGATGAAGATTCATTTTCTTGCATTACTGCAGCGCTTGATGAGACAGTCATAGTTTCTCCTCTTATGTAAATTTATTCGAAATTTAAATTTCGTAAATTTTGCCAACAATGCTCGTAATAGTTTACCCTCCAAAATTAGTTAAAGAAAAATTGTGAATGTAAGTAATGACCACCCACACATGTAATTTTTTTTTATACGTATATCCCTTTCTCCCCCCAAAAATAATTACCTTGCTAAATAGATTTCGCGAAAATTAATATTCATATTGACTGAAATGCTACGTTTTAAATTTTATCTAGATTACTTATCTTCAGTGGTTTGACTGTTCACTATATTTCAATTTTAAATAATTTTCCTTAGCCAGGTAACGGATAGCTTATCCTCAAATATTTTAGTTCTAAAACTTTCAAGGATCAACGCAACTTTCATATTCTACCCGCTTTAATCTGAAGTTCACATACTATCAGTTAACGCACATCGTGCATCCCGCTCATCGTATGCAGACTGTAAAATATACGTCTTCCTCGTTGGCTGATTAGTTCATGACGTTAAATGACCGATTTCATAGTACCCCAATTTCCCTCCGCGTAGACCCTTTTCATAAGAAATTTCCTAATCTGAAGAATATCATGAAAGCATGCGCACATTTCCATTATCTCTGTAGCAATTTGATAGAACTTGCAATTGTTATTTTCCTTTGACCCAGGGTGTTCACCCTACTTATTTATCTTCTGCAAGATGTGGTTATTTCTTGTCTCACATATCAAGACAGTGACAATACCTTCACCAGATATGATAGGTGGAACTAGAATAGAAAGTCAATTTGAATCAGCCCAGCTGCGTGATTCTTTCCCATTATGCGACATATTAAAAGATGCATTACTGAAACAATACGCTGATAATTATGGCGATTATATTTGTTATATTATCTGAAACATTTCTTTATCATGATTTGCTCTGCCTGTAAGTACTGAATATCATATGCATACTTTGGATAGCATTAAGCAGCGTACTTAAGCACGGAACGAACCTATATTATATTGTTAATCAAAAATTGTGAAAGTATTTTAGCTAATATTTTTATAGTCGTTTATTAAAATATAAGGTAACAATATATTATGGGTTCGTTCCGATGACCTGCTACATACGCTGCTTAATGCTATCCGCTAACATGCTATCGTACACGCGAAACGCAAACGAAATAATGTTTCGAATAATACTGGCTGAAATAATCGCCATAATTATCAGCGTATTATTTCGTAATGCATCTTTTAACATCGCGTGGAAAAGAATCACGCAACTGAACTTATTCGACTCTCTAATTCCGTATAAACTATCTGTGAAGATGATGTTATGTGAACGAAATAACACTAAATGAAGTAGGTGGTAATGCTGGGTGAAAGAAACAACGGTACGGATTATCAGAGCGCTACGAAGACAATGAAGCTGTTGCGTTACGCCTTCGGGTAGAAGTTTCTATGAAAGGGTGCAGGCAACAATCCCGGTCATTCAACGTGCTGATAATCGGCCAACGAGAAGTTTGCTATTTACAGTCTGCAGTGTGCGTTAACTGTGGTATGTGAACTTTCGAATTAACGGGTAGAAATATGGTTGCGTGATCACTTATTTTAAGAACTAAAATATTTGATGACCAAGCTATCGTTACTCAGCTAAAGAAGAATGCCATTTTTAAAGTGAAGTATGAAGAACAGTCAAACCACTGATAAGTGTCTGGGTGAAATTAAAACGTAGTAATATGAACGACCAATTTTCGCGAAATCTTAACGCAGTAAATGCAAAAGAATTACGTGGCAATGGTGACATGCCCCATTCTGGTACTGGCTTGGAGATCATTTGTGCGGCGGCAAAATTTACGACATTAAATTCAGATCAGTGCGAAACTGTGCTCGTCGAAAGCGCTGTAATGCGAAATGAATATTTCGCTCTGCAAGAACAAGTAAGCTTTTACAATATAGCTAACTTTTGAATGCCTCCTCAAAGCAACACTAAACCAGATTACGAAAGCTATGAAAGTGACAAAATCATCAACTGCATTAGAAATTTACGATCAATAGAAAGAATAAAGAGAGGAAAACAGGAAAACAACTTTGAGCCTTGACACAATAAATTTAAGAGTGCTACTGTAAAAAAAGAACTAGGAAGATCGGGATATCATTTTCTTCTGTCATTTCACTGATGATCACAGGAATGATTGTAATTATTGATTCGAAAGATATCACTGTGCCGGAAAACACAAAAGAACACAAATATTATCGAAAAGACAGCTGGAAGTCATAAAATGAGAACAAGCTTATTCAATATTCAGAGGAAATATTCCTTTTCTTTATCTATCACACAACAGACTATTTTGTTTCTAAACTTTCTCTCTCTCTTCTCTCTCTCTCTCTCTCTCACGCGTATGAATGTGTGTGTGCGCATGTGTGTGTGTATCTGGTTATGTATGTGATATAATACAGTATTATACATATTTATTTATTTACTTTAGAAGAGAAGAAGAAGAGAAGAAGGAAAGGAAGGTTTCAACCTGAGTAATATCTGTTGTCCATGCTCGGAGAAAGGCTGAGAAAATACAGATGACCAGATCAAAAAACAGTAAACATTGATTATATTTACATTACAGGCCTCCATGTAACATGAGCTACATTCTTTCAGCATGAACAACGAAACTGCTGTTTAAAGGAAAGCGTATATGACACAATGGAAATATGTTTATCATCGTTATCACGAAGACTGTTTCTTTGTGCATTATATTTCAACGTAAGACAAGAAAAAACAACCACTGAAACCGACTGCGAAATAATTTTCATTCCAAATTTATCCCGTCTTTCAATGATACGTGGTATAAGCCTCGATGATGACGCTACTGATGACAATGCAGTGTGGTATCTGCGTAACGACATAATGAAACGTAATGAGCTAATACGCCGATCGACAGGCGACGAGCGCAAAATACGTTAACAAAAGTGCACGACATGCAACGACCTTATTATTCTTGAAATGTCGCAGTCGAAAGGATTCCTGCCCGATAAATATGCGATAAACAGCAATATTCATTGGTTATGCTCAAAAATATCTGGTAATGATCAACAACCAACAATATATTTAATATTAGCTAAAAGATTGAAGTCATTATCGTTAATCAAAGGCATTAGATAAATAACTGGTCAGTTAGTATTTTTCTCCGTAGTTTATAGAATAAACCGGAAGTCTTTCCTTTGTCTATATGTATATTGAATAAGCATGGCGCTAAGTCAAGTGAGAAGCGATTTTCGAAAACATGTCGATGTAAATATATCCTATGTCGGTAGTGCTAGGCAACAAGCTGCTCTTGTTGAGAGGTCAAGTAAGAGCGCATGCTGTGTTTGGGTACTAGGCTGTGTATGTTTCATGTGCACTCAATATGTTGAATGTTCCTTCTATTTCTTTTCATTCTGCCACACTAGATTCTTGATATATATATATATGTATGTATATGTATATATATGTATATGTATATATGCTCAACATACTCATATATATATAAATTTCTGACTCACATGAGGATCGAACTCCGATCTATTAAGTGAGAGAGTCAGGGTATTAGTTAGATTGTTGTGCCGTGGACTCTCATCTCTTGAAAAGACCAAGATTCATTGATGTGAGTCGAAATTAATTTCTGAAAACACGTTCTCATGTCTTCCATTCACTCTCATATATATATATATATATATATATATATATATATATATATATATATATATATATGCTGCTGCTGTATATATATATATACATATCACATACATACATACACTCTGCTGCTCTGCTCCTATCTGCTCTGCTTTATACATACATACATACATACACTACTTTCTTTACATATATATATATATATGTATGCTTATATGTATATATATAATCAGGCAATTCGAAAAGGCACTATCATATGCATTTGATATAAACTATGACGTTCCTAACTCTCATAGAAATATAATCAGGCAGTTCAGGGAAAGGCACTGTCCTTATGCATTTTATTATAATGTGCCGACGTTTCACAACTCCTCATAGTTGCATTTTCTAGGCTGCAAACAGCGAACATAACAATCAAGTAAATTAAAATTAAAATCACAAATCAAATTACAATTACAATAAAACGTTCACAATAAATATTAAAACCTATCCTAAAGAACAAGTAAGGCTGTAACAACCTACCCAGAAGGAAGTTAAAAACAAACTACTCATTGAGTATTACAAAGAGAGAAAATAAATAAATAAATAAACATACAGACAGAGAAGAAACAACAAGACCATCAGGCAATAAACAGTTGTGTAAGAAGGATGTGTGGAGTTTAATAATTAGTACAGTTAATTTGATTATAATAGATTCAAGTATTGTTAAATCATTTGCTTTGTACTTGTCCTATTAATGAAAATCTTTATTTTCTATGAATGTTTTATCTTCCAGTGATTCCTGATATTCTGGAACTGTTCAGGGCTGGACAAATCTGCGCCCGGTTCTAAAGCTGACTCCTCTATGACATCGATGCAGACCCGCAACAGCCTCCTAGTACATCAGACATAGATCCCTGACTACATCTGGGGCATGTTCCTTATATAACGTTGGATGTAAACAAGGGACTGAGCTGGTCTTTAAGAAACTTGAAGAGAGAGCGCCAACTGTTCGGGGTTCACTCCCGGGATGAGCTTGAGGTTAAGAATTGGTAATTCCTTTCGAAAAGATGTTGAAATTTCTTCCTGAAAGAATCATCTTGCATATAAGGGAACGCTGCGTATAAGATTCATCTTAGGGACGGTGTAATATAGAGAGTGGCGTATGTAGCGTTTCAACATGCTATTTGCTGTTTAAAAAAACAGTTTGGATGAAACAGTTGTTCCTGAAATAATTAGTGAGATATATGTTATTTCGTCCGGCCCAAGGTGACCTATTAGATGACAGAGTAAAAGCCCTGTGGAGGAGGGTGAAAGAGCGATTTTGAATTTAATCACCCAACACCCCAACGCCAGGGGTACTCCTAGAAAAAGAATCTGGCAGCAAGATTTCCCATTTTTGGACGTTCTGGTGTCAGAACCAGTGGGATTCTACTGGCATATACCGTAAGATAAGTTTACGGGTTTGGGTATGAATTTTTATAGCTCTTGTTTTTTCAATTTTAAATTAAATATCTCACCCTCCTTCACCGATTTACTCTGTCATCTAATTGGCTAACTTTTCACGACGAAATAACATATCTCACTAATTATTTCAAGACAACTGTTTTCCATCAAACTGTTTTTAAACAGTTAAATAGCATGTTGAACAAAGAAGATGACGCCACCTCCTCTATATTACACCGTCCCTAAGATGAATTTATATATAGCGTTCCCTTATATGCCAAGATGATTCTTTCAAGGAAGAAATTTCTCAACATCTTTCGAAGGAATTACCCGGCCCTTAACCTCATCCCGGACTGAACAGTTGGCGCTCTCTTCCGTTTAAGACAGCTCAAAATCCCTGTTTATCAACATATATAAGTACAAGTGCCCCAGATGCAGTCAGGGATCTATATCGGATGTACTAGAGGCTGTGCGGGTTCATGATACTCATAGAGTCAGCTTTGAACCGGGCACATGTTATCCAGCCTGAACAATTAATATCAGGAATCACTCGAAGATATGTAAAACATTCATAGAAAATAAAGATTTTTTTCAGTAATAGGACAGAGAGTACAAAAAGCAAATGGTTAACAATACTTGAATCTTATTATCAAATTAACTGTACCACCATTAGAAACTCCCACACATCCTCTACACAACTGTTTATTACCTGATGGTCTTGTTAAGTTGTTTCTTCTCTGTCTGTATGTTTATTTGTTTATTTTCTCTCTCTCTCTTTTGTAATACTCAATGTGAGTGCAGTAGTTTGTTTTTAACTTCCTTCTGGGTAGGTTTTTGCAGCCTTTTACTTGTTCTTTTAGGATAGGTTTTAGTCATTTTATTGTGAACGTTTTATTGTAATTGTAATTCTGATTTGTGATTTTAATTTTAATTTACTGATTGCCATGTTCGCTGTTTGCAGCCTAGAAAATGCAACTATGAGGAGTTGTGAAACGTCGGCATATTATAATAAAATGCTAAAGGACAATTGCCTTCCTGACCCGCCTTGGATTCTTCGAGCTGTTGCTCCGGAAGTTGAAGGTATATATATATATATATATATATATATATATATATATATATATATATATATATATATATATATATAAAGACAAAATCCACGAAGGGAAGGGAAACAATAAAGTACTGCAAGGCCTTTCGACAATAAGTCGAAAGGCCTTGCAGTATTCCATTGTTTCTCTTTCTTTCGTGGATTTTGTATTTATATACATATTCATCACGTTCCATATTTTCGCGATTCAGTTATATAAATATAATTAATAGATTTAATCAGTCACATCCAGTACATCATTTTATATAAACTTGCGGTTTTCTTAACCTATGATTATACTTACAAAATTATCAATAGATTCTCAGAAGACAGGAGTAACATTCATTACTAATATGTCACCCAAATTATTTGTGTCCACACAGCTACCCACATTCAAAGTTTATCGAATCGAACTTACACTTAAAGAAAAAAAAATTAATAATTTGAGATAAAAGAATATCAATAATGCTGGGCGTCTCTTGAAATCATCATATAAATATTCTACTCTCAGCGGGTGGCTGTGAAATTCATTTCTGTCTTGGACCCCGAGACCAAGCGGCCGTTATATTCAGCGTTAATTTAACTCAACGCGCAGTAAAAGGAGCAAAATTATGTAGGTAGGCTAATCCAAATGTCGTTCCATTATTTTCCAGCGAGCGAGTTCAGACTTACATAAGTGTTATTTTCATTTTCAGACTTAACTGCAGGGCGTGTTCTCTGATTCTGTCCTTGGAGAAATAGTTGTCCTAATTGAGGAAGATCATATCAATAAGCCACTGAGGGAGAATGTGACTCCCTTATCTTGGGAAGATATAAAGAAAAGGGATCTAGAGATGGTGTAAAACTCCGGAGACATTCTTCGATAAAATTAACATATTCACAAGTAGGTAGGAAACAAATTATTGTGCAATAATATTTTTCACGACTATTGAATATCTAGTACAAAGTCTACAGGGTATTTAGATGATATAGATTACTGACAGTTGATGCCAGAAACTTGTTTGCTAAAGTCGAAAGTTTGCTTGACATCCTGGGTGTTTGTAGATTTTTAAAATTAGTTTCTCGTCGACGTTTATTATTCCAGCTAAAGATGTTTGATACATTATTAGAAAAGGGAAACAAAAAAAACTCAATTGCCATTGAACAGTTATCAAGATTAATGGGTGATAAAAGAGAGTTGAGAGATTAGCATACAACGCGATGATGGATGAATAATAAGATAGGTTAAAAGATACCAAAGCAAAGAATGATTTCTGAGATGCTGAAAAATCTCTGATGCAGCAGAAGTTTGGAAAGGTTAATTTAGGATGGTAACTCGTAACATCCGAAAAAGGGAAAATAATTTCTATTATTTTGTTTAGTTGGAGACTAAAAAAAACATTTTAAATTGAAATTCCTTAGACATACACCAAAAACTTAGAAAAAATACCCGATTTTGGCCCCAAAATCAGCAACCCACCCAATTCTTCAAATCTTAAAAAGTTCTTTATTTTATGACCTAGGCAAAGGGTTTTTTTTTAGAGAAGATTCATTAAGCATGAGATAAATAAGAATAAAAAAAATTCTCTAACTCACCCATCAAACATCGAAGCTCCCAAACTCCCTCTTCATTAATTTTATGCCAAAACCTCTTTATTTTTAAAGAATATTTTCTTAGCTAACGGGGTAGAATAGTCTTCTATGGAGAGTGGGAGGTTTACAGTTTATTTCTTTAGTATTATTTATTCAAAGAAATAATACTGTAAATGTGCTAATGACTTAATGTACAGCGTTTCAGAACTTTGGATATTTTGAAGCAGTTTTCTTCTTGAGAATTGGATTTTATTCACATATCTTTCGTCATTCATTTCACTCATATAAATTAATAATTTTCTTAATCCATCATTCATTGTTTGATCCTATTTGCTTTCTCTGTCTCTCTCCCCCATCCACAATCTTTTCCTTTGCCAACTGCTCATCTTTTCTTGGTGCGGGACGCAGAATATTCTGGCACCCTTTCTCGCATGGGAAAGGGAAGATCGGACCTCTGTCTTCTGGCTGATTTGGCGGAAGGTTAGAGAAAGGTGGCTGACAGAAACATAATGTTTTAGTGGATAGCAAATGATGGAGTTCTCTCAGTGTTTTCTGTTACTGAAGGGTCTGGCAAATTTTTTTTTAACAGAATCGTATACATTCTCGTCAGTTTGTGACTGATGATATCTTCGGTGATGTTTTTGATAGCCTCTCATGAGTGCTTCCATTCCTGTGTGAAGATGAAATCAGGAAAATAACTAATCGTTAACTGCTTTACGAAAAGGTCATAATTAAACGAATGGTACACAGTTACTTTAAGAAATGTATGCAGGATGAAAACTCCCTTAAAAAGACGTTTTTTTGGTGTATTGTGAAAGTTTCGACGTATTCCTAATACTCTCAAGAATTTTCATTCCTTTTTAGAAATAAGTCATAAAAAAATCAGTTACTCTATTTATTTATTGGCTTTCATCTTCGATAAGATGTAGCCAATTGTTGAATTCGATAGGAATACTTAACAGTTGCTCTAAGTTTTCGTTTATATTATTTAGTAGTTTTTGAGTATACTGTATATCTGCGCATGAGTAGTGGAGACGTTCTTGAATCTTCACTTGGACGTTTCCTGCTGACATTTCGATGGCCTCTTGGTAATATGCCAAATATCATTTTTTGCAAATGCATTTTTCACTCCCCCTTCCCCTTTCTTTAGTCTATCGACAATGATACACAATTTTGAGAAGAGTTGATGGCTTGAATATACAATTTTGATACCCATAGGCTTTTGGTTAATGTTGTGATTTATATTAGAAAAATGTATTTCCACAATTCATTTGTCTCTTTCAGTAAATGAAAGAATGTATTCTTTGAATACGTATCTATTCAACCACAATTATGTTTAATATGAAAGAAGTTGAGAGAGACGGAACAAAACCTAAGAGAGATGCAGGTATGCTGATAGTATAGAGAGAGAGAGAGAGCGAGAGAGAGAAGAGAGAGAAGCACAGCTGCAGAAACTCTTGATAATGAATGGACCGCTGAACTGTTTTTCCGTCTGATGTAATTATGTTAGGTTCTGTACCTGGCTCCAGATAAGTAAGATTTTCTTTTCTAGACCAAGAAAACAGACTCAGGCAACGAAATCGGGTCCCCCTTGCGGAAGGAATGAGAGCTCTATAGAAGAAAAGATTGTCGTCAATGCCTAGATAAATTGCCTTTGGTTTCAACCCTTTCAAAGGATAGAAATGACAGCGCTCTCCCAAGAAAGCCATATTCTATTCAAGTGATTTTTTTTCTTTCTTTTTAGTGTGGTTGACAGTGAAATATACCACATTCACAAGACAAATTAGGGTAGCTTTCTCTCAGAAGTATATAGAAAATATTGAGTTTTTTTTTTTTGGTTTTTATATTCTTTATTCGAAAATCAAGACGACAGAAATTATAATTCATTGAAGTTTAAGCCTAGTCGATTTTGCTTTTTCAGTTAAATGCATTGCCGAAATTGGCCTTGATAAGATCAGACATTTCTAGACTAAATGTGAGCAACATTGCACAACCAGGAGGCATCGGCAACAAATACTTAGGAATTTGAATTTGGATCATTGTCATAGTAAAGGACAGGGCAGGAGGCAGACGGGAGATCATTGCTTACAGGAACAGAAGCCATGAAAGAAATGAGGCAGGAGAGATACTGTTAGGGAAACGAGGAGACAGGTAATCTTGCTTCTCCTTAAATATTAAAAAAAAAAAAAGTTGAGATATAAAGCATTGATAAGTTTCCAGAAGGTAAGAAAATCCAAAAGAACGATAAAGGCCTGGGACAAGCAAGGTTTGCATTAAAGCTTAATTTTTCTTCATTCCATGAAAATTACCTCCTGAACAAATGAATATTTTTCCGATGAGGGAGATGCAAATTGACTTTTCCGATGGAATAAAATCAGTTTGGGCTGAAATAACAGAAACCATTTCGTCAGTGCGTCACCTGCGGATCATTACAGTAAGTAGGCAAGTGGCTGTAAGAGCAATTAGGTAAACATTCTGAAGTATGTGAATCCCTACCCCAAGAAAAAGAGCCTCTCCATTTACTTCCCTCTTGGAATTTAAAACTTTCAGTGTTAAGGGCTTCCACAAGGTACGAGGAAATCAAGAAGTTTCGAAGTCATTGTTGTAAAAATAAAGATTTTTTGAATTAGATAATTTGTTATAGTTTGTCAATCAGGACAACAGTTATGCAGACTCTTTATCTCTGCAACATATTTTCAGAAACACAAAGTACTTTGGCAGTATTTAGTAACACTATTTCTACTCAAGACGTGAACCCCAAATGTCAAATGTCTTATCTAAATCTAAATGGCTTTTTAAATAGTAGAAATGTAATTCACTTTTTCTTCATCCACATCCTTGTATTTCCAATACCTACCCAAAGTTGTATAATTAAAATATACGATAATCTTTGCATATTTATAAAATAGCCGCAATTTTAACACCAAACTGGAATAATATCAAAATTGTACTTTTGCACATTTTATTTCAAAATGAGCTTTGCTGTAGATATTATTACTATTATTGTAGTAGTAGTAGTAGTAGTAGTAGTAGTAGTAGTAGTAGTAGTAGAAGTAGTAGTAGTAGTAGTAGTAGTAGTAGTAGTAATTATATTTATGAAAAGATAAGACTTTGAAGTAACTAGGTTATAGTTTGCATCTTCATAAATTTTTCACACTGTATATTAGTAGATTGTTTATGAAAAATAAGCATAAAGTACTGAAGACTTTAATTTCACATTGGACTAGACAGTATCTCCTGTTTCTCTGATACTTCCCGAAGCACAGCAAGCAAAGAAACGCATGTTGCGTCCCCACCCCAAACCTTGATCTTTCGCGCAGAAAAACAAACAGCTCTCAGCGAAGGAATACTTAGTGGCAAAGGTTAATTAACTGTCTCTTCCTTACATAATCGAGTTTTCGGACTCGTGAAATGAGCATTATAAACTTCTTCTTTCCTCCCGTATCTGAAGGGCGGGAACTGGAGAAAATTGGCCTTCATATTTTGCGAAGCTTCTTTCCTCTTTAATTAGAGGAAATTGAATTTCCGTCTTGAGGAGACAGAGAGAGAGAGAGAGAGAGAGAGAGAGAGAGAGAGAGAGAGAGAGAGAGAGGTGACTGATATAAGAGATATAATCACATAAGCTATGAAGGTCAAAAGAGAGAGAAGGTGGGATGAGATTTCGTTATCTAAGAGAGAGAGAGAGAGAGAGAGAGAGAGAGAGAGAGAGAGAGAGATCAGCACTGCCTTATGCAAAAAAAATATATTTTGTGTCATGAAACGATTTATTATAATTAGCAATCTAATATTTTAATAAGAGATGATTAGTTTTTATTAGTAAGAAAATTTGCCATTTTACTAGCAAATTCTTTTAAAATGTCTTTTGTCAGTTATTTTCGTTCCTTAACTATGTGCTTGAAATTGTTATCAGTTCTTCATTTAAACCATCGATTTGCTTTCATGTCAGGAAACGATTTCAAAAAGGAGTTTAATTATTTCTAAAAGTTTTAACATCTATGATTATTTTTTGTTACCGTAATTTTAAAATTTGCCATTTTACTAACAAATTCTTTAGAAGTCTTTTGTCATTATTTTCAGTTCCTTAAAACGATTGCTCGACATTCTTGTGAGAGACTCGTAAGACATGTGCGCAAAGAAACACATCTTCCACGGCAGCATTTGGGGAGGTCACAGTTCCCATTGCTGAATAAAGATTACACCCTCTTATGAGATTCAAAGAAACACCCTGACCTTCGACGATCTCTTTCTCCAGATTTTAACGTTTATTCGTGAAGGAGTCTTTTGTAGCGGCAATATCGGGTTGCTTGTCTGAGAATGAGAACACCCAATGAATATCAACCAAAAGTTCTTCAAACGCAGTTACTTGAAATATGTGAGGTAGTGATGTTGTGCCAGTATGCAGAGGCTACGGATAACTTGCATTATCAATATTCCACGATCTCCCAGTTAAATGAAGTTATGCTTCTTTGATGATTCCTGGAAGGAAAGAAATTTCGTGATAAACATCAAAATGCACCTCCGTGTTTTTTGTGGACTAACTGTACTCATAATTAGAAATACACACAAAAAAAGAAATACTTTTTTGGATGACTTAAAGAATGCGTTTTTTTAGACACTTACGTATTTGATTCATCTATGCCAGCTTCCTTCCAAGGAAAAAGGTCTCCGGTTAATGACTTTGTGGCAGCGATATCATAAAAGCAACAGCTTCTCATCTTTATTGGATGAGCAGGTGTCCCGTATCCTGACTTTATAGCTTCAACATATATTAAGTTACGAATCAGATTTTTATTTGCCATTCAACTTTAAATCTGTCTTGAGTCTTTTAAAGTTTATCCATGTTCATAAAGTAATACATAAAGTCAAACATCTGTTTTCCTTTTTTATGTTGATCTAGACGTATGGATGAATTGACGTAAACATGCATGAGGTATCTACATATATACATACATACATAAATACATGCATACATACATTTGTAGATATAGATACATAAAAAAACTCACACACACACACACACACACATGTAACACATATATGTATATATATATATATATATATATATATATATATATATATATATATATATATATATATATATATATGTATGTATATATTTATATAGCCATGTATATGTTTATATATGTGCATTTGTATCTCTATGTACATATATATAGCAGTGATGGCAAACCAAATTACAATGACATCAACAAACTACCTATTGACCTTTCATTAGAAGCAGTTTAGGAAAGGCCTTATGCCAAACCTTCTCAATATATAATGTTATCATACGTCAGTTTCCTACCCCCGTGCCTGTCATCGTCAAGAATGTATGATAAACGTGCTCAACTGAATAAGGCTAATCTGGCAAACTCGGACAGTCCAGACTTCATACGTAAAGGTCGGAAAGTGATAGTTAAGGACAAATGTAGATTGACTGGATTAAAGGTAATACGATATCACTGATAATGACAGATAATGATCAAAAGACTTGAAGTGAGAACTATGGCATTGACATTGATCATTTTGATGTTGCAATACGAAACGAAAAGAGCAAATAACTATTTTTACTATACTTTATGGAATTGATCTTTTTGCATGTTGTAAAGAATAATTAGGTATATTCGTAACCGAAACAAAAAGGGAATTCACTCTTATAATAAATAGAATACGATGACTGAGAAATTCAAAGAAAATTTGCAGTAAAGTTATCAATATAAGGATATGAGTGACAGTCATAAAGTGAAGGCTATTTTAATTCATTCGTTTGGAGATGACTTTGTTAATTAGTTATCCAAGAGATATACCAATAATTTAAATATAATCTGTTTCAGTGTTCGCCCTTTCTGTCACTAGTCTCCGTTCACATCCTGCCCCCTTCCCTTTGACATTTTACTGTCAGATACTGGTTACGAGTTTAAGGATGAATAAGATTATTAAACGACGCTGATCATATATTCCGTTTGCTAATCTGACTGAGGAATACGATATGAATAAATTCTGTATATATTTTATGGGAAACAAAACACGGTAAATGGTAATGGTAAACGATAATTATACGACCGAATTTTTCTTGAAAAGCAAAAATTTTTATTAATATTTTACATCATGATTAAAGGTCCTTTACAGCTCAACAGGAAACCGAAATAACAGTAAGAACAAGGCAATTTTTCACTGAAATGCTACAGACGAAAATCTCAAATCAAAACAATGTTACCTTACTGTTTATTCAAGCGTTTTAGTTTTTTTTTCCACCTCTTCTTTCTTGTAGCAATTATGTTTTTCGCTTATTTCCTACATGGTATTAGATTAAGTTACCAATTTTTCAAGATAATAACAAACTAAACGCGATAGAAATAAAAAGGTTGAGAGAATGAGCGGTTACGTGCTAAAACACAAGAGAAAATAAAGCACTTGGAAAAGGAGGGAAAAGTCAAAGAAAATAATGTCTGTAATAATAAAATCTCTCCTTCATAATATTAAAGCCCCGAACTTGGCCTCCTGAGGCCGGATAAGGGGGACAAGCATCCTCAGTGGTTATTTATCTTTTCTCTTTTTTTCCTTGTTTTAAGAAGTAGAAAAACCCAGTGAATAATATTTAGATCGAAAGTTTTATAAACACAAAAAATATGTCATATAATAGGTCAAATATTTTGTGTAAGGGGTGGACTGGACAAAAATATCATCGTTATATGGTTGAAGAAAAGATTAAGATAAACATAAGTTATGCTAAAACAGAACGAATGAAAAAAATGCTTGTATAATTCACTGAGGAAGAGTGAGTTTCGTAAGAGGGAATTGATATGAGCCTTAAAGGAGTGAATGCAAAAATAAGTAGGGTTAAAGACGAGGAAGTAAGAGAGAATACACGTCAATATCCAGTAACAGTGGTAGGCGATGCAAAGAGGTGAATATCAGTATGTGTGTGTGCAAAGATTCAGTGAACAACTGATGAGCCTATTGTGCAAGTGAAAGAAGCGGCTGATGTTGTAGAAGTTTTTTACATAAGGGTTCAGCCGAAGTGTGAGCGATTAAAGCACAAAATATCGGTGACTACAGTCTTCTCTCTCTCTCTCTCTCTCTCTCTCTCTCTCTCTCTCCAGCCTTCCGTTTTACGGTAAACGGCTAAACTTATGCATCCATGGATACATAAGTACATTGACGTCATAAATCTAAACAACTATTCTCGTACCAAAAATAAAAACCAATAAATATCTTTTAAGGTATCTAAAACTCTAAAGATTTTGCAAATATCTCTTTGAGTATTAAAATACAAAGTGCTTACCTACACGTCTCTTTTAAAATGAATCTAATTTGAATTTATGTCTTATAAATGAAATTTTGTCAACGCCCATATATTTAAATAATATATATATATATATATATATATATATATATATATATATATATATATATATATATATATATATATATATATATATATATATATATATATATACAGTATATTTTGTATATATATATAAGGACATATATATAGCCTGTATATATATATATATATATATATATATATATATATATTTATATATATATATATATATATATATATATATGTACTGTGCTGTTATTATATAAAAAACACCCTGTCTTTAAAGGTTCATATAAAACTCGTGCAAAATAATAATCTCTATCTCTTTATCTCTCTCTCTCTCAAAAATCTCTCTCTCTCTCTCTCTCTCTCTCTCTCTCTCTCTCTCTCTCTCTCTCTCTCTCTCATCAAATATATTATGCAAAAGGTTACTGGATGATAAGATGATCGTGTGTACCTTCACCTTGCAGCAGAAAAGATTAAACGCGTTCAAAGCTTTGTCTTCATCTCAACTATACGGTTTACCTGGTCATTTCATCATGACAGTAAAAAGTGTAAAATGGTAATGAAAATTAAAACAAACCTCGGTTACAACTATCATCATTATTACTCGAACGATGATAATGTCAGCAGCAGTGAGGATACTAAAATATTTATAATGATAGTGTTAGATGCCATCCGTAAAAGTAGATTCAATTTTCATCGACATTTCTTATCTTCCCTATAGCATCATATGAATCCCAAATATCATATTACATATATGTCGGTGGAACCCGTTTGAAGTGTATTTTGTTACATAATGCCGCAGGGCTTTTTCCATTATGGATATACCAATAGATGATGTCAGTTACATCATTTCTCTCTCACTCTCTCTCTTTTACGTGAAAGGATCCTTTATCTCAAAACAAAGCAGCTCTGAGCAAAAAATAAAAAAAAATAAATAAAAAATTCTGGATCCTAAGTGAGTGTTTGGCAGAATCGGAAATCAGTAAAGCCTATTGTCTATATGCATGACTCCTCGAGGCCTGACCCTGAGGTCGAGTGCCGTTTGAATGCTCTCTCAAAATCCATTGGTGGAATTTTCGTTTTCCTTTCTCATCGTTTCTTGCTCTTCGGATTCATGAGCTCTGCGGCGGATGAGTTACCAATGACCAACTTTCTGAATAACAGAATGTTCAGCAATTCATTTTTAATTTTTTTCCCCCATTATGACTTCTATAACCGTTCATATTTTTTGGGGGTGGAAGGAATTTCTGTCTTTAAAGCCTACATTCCACAAAGCCAGGGAGTTCTAAGAGGGGAATTCAATAACGTCAAATAAACGAATTGAAACACACGGACTTTGCAGAGGAAAACTAACAGAAGATCTCTAAACATCTTAACTCAACGGGAAAGTGTAACTGATAATTCTCAAGTGTTCTGGTAAATAAGCCTTGGATCCCAGTTTACTTCTATTTTTTTTTTCTCGCTATTTTGTTGTTGTTATCTTTGCTCCATTGTTTCCACTGTCACATCAACGCAGCATTTTATTTTGCTGCATTAAACTTGACATTTTCTGGTACAAAAAAGTGATATAATTTTGAGTTCTGAGTGTTCATGGTATAATTATTGTTTTGTTCTCCCGTTTCATGGCAGTAGTAATGTATGATTCCGTTTTCTACGTAAATATTCTTTTGAATTATTCTACTTAATCACGAGTCCATGCACAAGCACACAAGCACATATATGCACCGTTTAGTTCGCATGTTATGTAATGACTTTGGAACAAGTGGTTTGAGAATGTAGTTTATTTATCAATCTTTCTTTTTCTTTTTAGCTAGAATTTGTTTAGCATTGTTTATTTATTTGATATTTTTATCTTTTAAAAAATATCATATTCCTCTTAGAATTATAAACTTATACGTTCATCAGAGGCTAAAAAATGGAGCTATAACTGCCAGACCATACGCAAATCATCTGCAAAGCCGTGCAATATCTCCAGCTTTAAAAATTCACAAAAATTTTGATGTAATTAAAATGTTAAAATTAGTGTGTATTTATTAATACTATACCGGAATTTATGGAGAGTTAATTTTCTCAAGCATTTAGTCTACTATGTACAGATAAAAGATTTTAAATTTAGTTGTTTTCTAAATAATTTCTTGGCTTCTAGGTGTATAATATGGAGCGCTTCAGAAAAACTCAGTTATCCAATGTGTGAGGAGGTGGGGGAAGGAGGTGGGGGGGCACTCGATTTTTGAAGATCTCACTACTTGAATAGATTTACAATTCGCCTGATGACACTTGGATATATTGGCGCTTTTTCTTTTTATCGCTCATCGAGATTGGATAACCCATGACCCAGTATTTCGACTTTTGTTCTTTAAACAAAAGCTCAGTCATCCGAGACAGAGAATGCTTGAAACTCAAAATAATGGTGTCTGGACAGGGAATTGGAAATTTTTTGACACATCATGATTGCATAATTCCATTTTATTTCATCAAAAACAAGAGAATAGACTTGTCGTTCAGCGGCTGACATCACGAAGTTTACATTAAACAAATAAACCAAGATGTAATTGCAAGTGCACTGTAACATAGTGTTGAACTAATTATGAAAGCATTCACAACTGCTGAAACATTGTACAACATTTTAGAATCAATTTTCACTAACATCTCTATTAAACTTTGTTCATTATCATCAGTATAAAGAGAATATGATGCTTTAAGTGTACGGGTTTAGTGCAAATTCTTCTAGCACCTTAATGTGAAGAAGCCACGGCCAGTAACGTACAGCAGCACAAAGCTGGAGACTTTCTCAGGTCACCTGCAGTTAGTGGATCATAGGATGCCTTTTCAGTTACAATGAAGCGCTCATTGTGGATCGCCATTGTAATCGTGGTCATTTAATTTTGTCCTAACATAGAAATGCGCAAACTGATGATTATATTAATGCCAATTAGCTATTCAAAATTAATCTTTTGAATGGGAATATGAACTTATAAGTATCCTGGTCCCTGAGAATAATTTGAGAACATCAATTTCTATATCAAAATTGACTTGCAGTTTATTAAAACTTTGCTTTCAAACTTTAGACACCGAGATAAAACTTATTAAAAGAAATATTTGAGAAAGGTGGTAAAGAAGTTTCAAAGTGAGCACGTTTCATTTCTATTTTATAAACAGGAACGCATAAGTTAGAGGACTTCATTATTCATTAAAATTATGTGCATGTAGAGATCCCTCCAAGTTTATGAGTTGTTGAAGTAAACCTTTATAAACCAAGAGGGAATTTCCCTGTTTCTTTTATTATGATTTTGTTCATGTTGAGTGATTTTGAGACAAAGTACAGTAATTCCTTAATAATGATTCGAAACTTGAATAAATTAAAAGAATCCAAACAAACTTTCAATGTGAATTCACTTGAACACTTAAATGTTTGCGCTCTCGAAATTAAGAGATTACTTGAAACAGAGTCCGAGATTTTATGAGGTTCTTAGTATATCATCCGCTTCCAGTTTAGTATCTGGCAGTCTTCTCGTCATGGTCTAGAAGTTCCATGAGAGAATATAATTGCCTTTTGAAGAAAACTCAGATTTTTTACTTTTTTCTGTCATTTTATCAGTTTTGGATTTTATAATCTATTGTTATTATTATTATTATTATTATTATTATTATTATTATTATTATTATTATTATTATTATTATTATTATTATTATTATATAGTAGTAGTAGTAGTGGAACCAGGTTGAGCATTCAAACTTCATTTAATATTCTTTTCTGTATATATATATGTATATATATATATATATATATATATATATATATATATATATATATATATATATATATATATATATATATATATATATATATATATATATATATATATATATATATATAATATATATGAAATAGAAGGATCAAATCAAAAAGTATTTTAAGAGTTTATATACAAGTGAGAGATGCATTGATACAAAAAGAATGATACAAACAAATCGAGTCACAAGACAGTAACTGAAAGGAATCATTGAAGATGAATGTATATTAAAAATGAAACTGTTAAAGGCAATTTATATTTCTTAGAAACGTTCAAATTTTAAATGAAGATCAATTATAGTTCGAAGCATAAATGATAGTATCACTGTAAACACTCGGAACAGCATGTGAACAAAAACCAGCATTTTTATATCTTTTCTGTAGCCAGTGTTATGTCTGGTTTGATCCTCATGCTAGTCTCACAAGTCTTCGAAACATACTGTATGATTACTTGTGCCTGTAACTCTAAAGCCTCTAAAAACAGAGATAAACATAAGGAATGTAAATTAGATTTAAACTGGCATGATTCAAACACCATTCGTTCTCGCTAAAGAGAGGCAGCGGAAATATGTTAAACCGCTCTTTATTCGGGAAATTTTAAGTTATTACCCTCCAGAGGCGCGGTGTAGATCTATATCGGTTGTAATTCGTTACCTAAAAACAATAAGGTATATGGGCATACACAAGTAGGTTAAATATACATTTTGTGATTATATATATATATATATATAATATATATATATATATATATATATATATATATATATATATATATATATACATATATATAAATATATATATATATGATGTCGAATTTCTTCATGTCCTTATATTAGGATCATCAGGTTATTGAGGATATTGTCGTGCATTATGTTAAATATTACTATAAAGGACATATATATAGGATATATATATATATATAGAATATTATATATATATATATAATATATATATTATATATATATATATATATATATATATATATATATATATATATATATATATATATATATATATATATATATATATATATATATATATATATATATATATGTAATCTACTGGTCACTTTTACCAGACACATAATTAATTCTAGCCACAATGCCATCTTTTCTCAATTCTTGCGTTTTTTTTCATAGGCTTGTAACTACTAAAGCCGAAAATATCCAGACGGAAAGATTGAATCACCTGATGAATACTCCACTGAATTAGTAACCCCGCGTTACCATATTTACAAGGAGTTGTATATCGTTCTTCAATCTCATGTGTATATATAGTTACCATATTAAAGTCACGTTCTATATTTACCATAAGATGATACGGCTATTCGAGCTCTTCAATATATATATATGATATTTTCAGTTGTAACAAGCATAACCAAAACAGCGCGAAGAATTCCTTATATATATATATATTATATATATATATATATATATATATATATATATATATATATATATATATATATATATATATATATATATATATATATATTTAGTAATAAACGCAATGCCCTCTTAACCTGAGATTTTTTGAACATGAAGAAATTCCGACATCCTTGTCAGGACTCGAACCCGCATCCGGAGTGGCAGGGTGAGGTAACGTTACCGACATGAACATAAGATCCGTTCGATGACATGACCGGTTTATAATACTCCAGATACGGGTTTGAATCCTGCCACTGACGTCAGACTTTCTCCATATTTATGCACTTGGACCTCAGACTTTGCAGCGACAAGAGTAATTATAAAACAAGAAAAAGTTTTCTGTACAGCAGATGATGTTGTATGAAACTCTCGATGTGCTGCAGTATGACACTCTCAGCTACGACCAGTTTTTCGCTCAGTTGCTCCTAGATGCACGCCAGTGCTGTCGGTGACGCCTCCGGAATTTGACTCGGCGGTGCCAGACGCCGATCATGGCTAATTTTTAGCCAAAAAAATAAAAACTACTGAATTAGAGGGCTTGCTATTTGGTATGTTTGATGATTGGAGGGTAGATGATTTAGGCCACCAATTTGCAGCCCACTAGCCTCAGTAGAGATATATGTGAACAGAAAAATTGCGGACAGGAGAACAAAGCCATCTCAATAGTTTTCTTTTACAGAACGCTAAAAAAGTGTGAAGAATTCGTGAAGATAAGACGGTATTTTAAAGAAACAATGACCCTGGTTTACATGGGAGGCTTTGGGCATATCAACGTCTGATTTTGTTGAATCGTTTTGCTGTTTAAACTTCGTTTCATATTATTCTTGAATAAAATATTAACCATTCTAGACATATCTTCAAGACATGTATATAATTCTCATTACGAAAATCAAATGATGATATGTCCTTTTTCCAGAATTGTAATAAAAAAGTTTCGTCATCAATATAGTTCATATTTATATTTTCCAGAAGTGTAATGTCTCTGCAACAAGATTGGAGCAACATAAATAATGCATAAAACAGAATAGGATTCATACATAAATTTATTATCTATGATTCAGCAGTATGGCAATGATTAGGAACAATTGTTCATCTCTTTTTATAAATTTCATTATATTATTATCTGCAGTTATCAGCTGAATTATGTATAAATTAAATGTATAGAAATAATTTAATTAAATATAAAGGCCCGGGGACAAAGTAAAACGGAGCCAGTTATGAACGAGTTCCCGGAAGATGACATGATAAAGCCTCAATTGTCAACTATATATATTTAACGTGTGTGTGTGTGTGTGTGTATATATAGTGATTCGTTTTGGTTTATCTTTTTATATATATATATATAAATTTAATGGAAATATATTTTAATTTATCACAGAATTTCAATAATGATGGCTTATATAAATTTTAATAAGTATGAATCGAATCTGCAGTTGATAACAGCAGCATAGATTTGAATATAAACAGATTCCTCCGTGGACTAAACATTTGTTTATAAATGAGCTTTTAAAGTCGTTTAAATGACCTTGCTAAAGATTTGACCTGTTTTATACATACATACATTCATCAGTTAAACGGGACACACTTCCTAATAATAAAACTTTCTATAAGATCTAGATTAGTATATAAAGTTGAACACACAAAGCCAATGTTATATAAGTTTTATATCTTCTTTTCAGGAAAACAATATCATACATAGGTTTACATGTATATAGACATACATGTATAGTATGTATATATATATATATACATATATATATATTATATATATATATATAATATATATATTACATATATATATATATATATATATAGCACTTTTTATATATATATATACATATATATATATAAATATACATATATATAAAAATAATATATATATATATATATATACTTATTATATCTATATATATATATATATATAATATATATATATATGATATATAATGTATAATAATCAGTTCCTCTCAATATCATCCTTTTTGGTGTCTCACTCCTAATCAGACTAATATAAAAATGGGAAGAAATGATCTGATTTTTATTGGTTCAACTCTTTTATGAACTTACAACTTGATTGATGAGCTTAATTGGGGTCTATCAAGAATATTAGTTAATTGATTTAGACATTTACCCTAATTTTTTTATATCATGTTATTCTCTTTAGCAAAAATAATAATAATAATAATAATAATAATAATAATAATAATAATAATAATTATTCCCTTTAAACTAAATAACACTTTCTAATGAGGACAAAATTTTTTAGGATGCAAAATGGCTCTGATTCCTACTAAATAATTTTTTTATATATGCTTGATGTTATAAGCCAGAGAAACATAATATATAATATAATAATAATAATAGAAATATATAATAATAATAATAATAATAATAATTGTTATTTTAGTTAATAAAACTTTTAATAACTGAGGCCTCCTTCTTCAAAACATTTCTTGAACACGCCAAATTATTTCAGGATGCAAAATGGAAACCTTTTATCTACTTACTACATAATTTTTTTATATATTCACATCTTCAGCAAAAATTAATTTTATTATACTTTAAATAATAAAAATACCGCTGAGTTTATTGTTACAAAATAATAATAATAATCTATAAAAAATGAAACATTATAATAACGAAATTTTCTAATTTTATAATAACTTGCCTTTTCCTGAGGAAGCTCAATTTGCTTTTTTCCACTCTTTCTTGAGTTTTCCGCTTTTCGAATAGAAATTCTTGACGTCATTAAACAAATGGCACCTTTTACCCTGAAAAAGAATTTTCTGAATTTGGTATCTCGGTCCTCTACAGGGTAAATATTTATTCGAAGATTTTCTCAATTCTTTTTCCTTCAGACGCTGCAGCGACAGAAATGTTTGACTATTGACAACTTACGAAATATTTTGAGAACTGGGGTGAAACGCATTTGGTGAAAAACGTATTTTCTTGGTTTCATCTTATATTTATGTGATTGACTATAAGCATTACCAACTTTGCTGGTATTATGACAATTTTATGCGTCATTATCATGTACATGAGCATGGTCACCCTAAATTATTATTATTATTATTATTATTATTATTATTATTATTATTATTATTATTATTATTATTATTATTATTATTATTATTATTATTATTATGGTGAAGAAATCCAAAATAATGTCAGTGTAAGTATATAATTGAAAATAAAAATAGAACGAGAGCTTTCGAGAACCTGCTTGGTTTCCTTTGATAAGGAGAATCGAGCAGGTTCTCGGAAGCTCTCGTTTTGTAAATATTTTCAATAGATATTGAAACTTACACCTTTGTGGATTTCTTCACCATTTTAGTACTTCATGAGATTGTTATTATTATTATTATTATTATTATTATTATTATTATTATTATTATTATTATTAAGGCACTCTGTGGAATTAACACAGTAAAAACAGTGAACTGTAACATAAAACTATAAAAAATAGAATTAGCACAACAAATGATCAGAATGACTTTAACCAGAAGAAATTGGCAAAGTATTCACCAAGAATACATTTAAACCCACTAAACAGTCTGAGTGATGTGGGAGGAAAATTAAAGTCTACATGGTGGAGGTTTTCACTAGGCAGGTCAAAACAAGCTTTCTAGAACTGGCACTTGATTTGTGGGAATAAAAAAAGATAGATTTTAACAAATAAGACTGGAAAAAATATCAGCAAGTAAAAAATGTGCAGCAGTTTCTTCGGCGCAATCGATTTTTCTGTACAGCGTATAATGCCGTATGAAACTCTCGATGTGCTGCAGTATGAAACTCTCAGCTACGACCGGGTAGCGCTCACTCTCAGTTGCTCCCCAGATGCAGGCAAGGAAGGGTGTGTCGGCGACGCCTCCAGAATTGGACTCAGCGGTGCCAGACGCACGATCAGGGCTAACTTTAACCTTAAATAACATAAAAACTACTGAGGCTAGAGGGCTGCAATTTGGTATTTTTGATGATTGGAGGGTGGATGATCAACATACCAATTTGCAGCCCTCTAGCCTCAGTAGTTTTTTACGATCTGAGGGCGGACAGAAAAAGTGCGGACTGACAGAGAACGCCATCTCAATAGTTTTCTTTTACAGAAAACTGAAACGTAAGATAGGTACACAGGCAAATATTTTCCTAGCAACTCGCCGTGAAAAGGGCTCTCAAATTGAACTGCCCGTTACACTATTGGGAGCACCATGCAAAATGCATAAGAAGGAAACGCATATCCTCTAACGATTGAACTCCATTCCATGAATGTGGAAGCCCGGGGAGCAGGGACTACTGCAGTTACTTAATTTGCATAAACACCAAAGGAGGTAGCTATTTCAAAAAAACCACTCAAAGAGAGCGATCCACAGAAAAATATATATACCTTCATTCATATGTAAATACTTCGTTGTATTTAATTTAATGATGTGCATTTTATAATAGCGTCTATTAATCGTCAATCTTAATTTACCCTAAGAAAGGTAAACGGTAAAAATACAAACACGCAGAGCTTCAAAAAAGACAAGAGATAATTGACTTGTTAAGATCATTATAGAACGATTGTTTTCAGCTGGTCATTCTTCCGGACATCAAAGATGATGATTGTTTTAATTCTTTATGAAATGGAGCAAACTGGAATTAAAGGATATGTTAAATAACAAAGCTTAATAGGAGCTTTCAATGCCCGTACTCTCACTCCATTTACTTGTAACAATACCTAGCGGGTTCCATCAATGATGGCTAAACTTTAGGCTGTTAAAGATCGTAGACAAAAGTGATTTCATCGGGTAATTAGCATTAATGCTTAAATTTTTTGGCTGACTAATTAGTGGGATCAGATCCTCTTTGTTTGTGAATCTTCAATTCACATAGATGTATTGGTACCATGAATATGTATATTCCTTCTTCAATAATATACTTTGCACATCTAAGAGGAAGGGCACCAGCCACGAAATATCTAAGAACTAGACTCATGCCCATAACGACCAAGAATCCTTCAAGCAACTTGGCAAATTCTAAAACAAATAAACTTTGAAATGACCAAGTACCCATTAAAAGATGCCAGTTGTTCAGCTAACACCATCCTCTCCTCCACTTTCTCTCTCTCTCTCTCTCTCTCTCTCTCTCTCTCTCTCTCTCTCTCTCTCTCTGTATGCAAACCGTCCCTTTCGTACCTGGCATTCTCATATTACAGCAAGTGCTGCTGCTGTAAAGTGCCTCTTTTACCATTGGACACCGCCCTTCTTAACATATACGAGTATTTTCAAGTAACTCAGAAGTATTCTCTTTAAGAGCACGAGACCTTGCTAGTCTTATGTTGCCAAATCTATTAACAACTACTTATGTTTTCAGACATTTTTTCTGTGTAGAGTATTATTCAGGATGGAAGTACACACAGAGGGCCTACATTCCTCTTATATGATTGTAATGGTATGCACACACACACACACACACACACACATATATATATATATATATATATATATATATATATATATATATATATATATATATATATATATATATATATATATATATATATATACATATACACATGCATACGTATGCACATAATTATATCGTATCAAAATTAGAAGTAAATTGTGTCCTTTAGGGTTTACGCCATACAATATTTTAATAATTTTTTAGTATGGTAAACGCAATAATCTCCATTATATTTTGAGGAATAGATAATATAGATAATAAAATAAATAAATCTTATCGTCAGAGGCAAAAATACTAGAACGTATACAATACCAAATAATTTCTTGAAATAATATCCGCAAACTTTTCTCTAATTAAAACAAATCTAATATTAAAGAAACCAAAACGTTTTGTAGTTTAAAGGCGCTTTTAGCCAGACCCTTTGTTTCCAAACGATGATAAAAACTCGATGGTGATTTTTTACTTTTATTTAGAGGTTCTTAAGATATATCTGGAGGCCTTTTGACGTTTCCCTGACAACTGGTTCCAGATGTTTCATCAACATCCTTCTTTCAGATTCTCCAGATGACTTCGGGAAGGTGTTTGTCACTCGCCACTGTCCCAGATTACGAGAGGACTTTGATCCATTGTGATGTAATTATTCAGTCCCATATTTCCATTTGTGTTTGCTGAGATGTATAATTAAAAAGAAAATTTAAGCCTTTTTAGTTTTCTGTAAAAGAAAACTATTGAGATGGTTATTTGTCTGTCCGTCTGCACTTTTTCTGTCCGCCCTCAGATCTTAAAAACTACTGAGGCTAGAGGGCTGCAAATTGGTATGTTGATCATCCACCCTCCAATCATCAACCATACCAAATTGCAGCCCTCTAGCCTCTGTAGTTTGATTTTATTTAAGGTTAAATTTATCCATGATCGTCGTCTGGCACCATTATAGGTGCCAACAACACAGCCACCGCCGGGCCGTAGATGAGTTTCATGGGCCGGGGCTGAGAGTTTTATACAGCATTACCCGCTGCACAGAAAACTCGATTGCGCCGAAGAAATTTCGGCACATTTTTTTACTTGTTTTTAATTGCTCCGTTTGTGTATTAGGTTACGGAGCTATAGTTGTCACTACTTCTCGCTGGCAATAGATATCATCTTTTGACCTTGTAAAGAAATTGCCCCACAAAACATTGTGATGGCTTTTATTTCCGCTTCAACTCCATAGATGGCGTTGCATACATGTGCATACATGTTTTTTATAACTTATTCTGTATACGTTTAATAATGATGGGTTCTTAGTCACTTACCTGGACACTTGAACGACAGTAATTCCTGTGCACCGAATACCTGTGCATTCGATTTGTATTTTGTTAATATCAGTATGAGATGCTGATTAAAGGAGTTTTACGCACATTACGCTTAGCGTGTCTCGGATTACTTACAAATTCCAAGGCTCTCCCAATAAACGACTTGCAGTTATATTTCCGTAAAATCAAAACGCAATATAAGGCTCCTGAATTGTATGGAAAATCTGCCGTGCCACACAACTCTACTATTTATCTGACAGACGCTTTATTGTAAATAGTGAAGATAAAGCACTAAAGTGTATTGTAATATTATGAAATGGCATTGTTACTGAAGGAAAATTTCCATTTTACATTTAGGTTAAGCCTAAAGCGAATATCTCAGCGAAAAATTGAGAAGAAATGATTGACAGCAAATTTTGGAATGTTGACATTTTTATTGCAAAATTGAATTCCTGACAACTAATGAATAGATAAATGCAATTATAGGTCATGGTAATGAAATAATAAATGTCACCTACATTCGAAAAATGAAATTATTCACCCTATGACATGTGATACTGTAAATAGGTGTGAGACTTTGCAAAACCTTTTGAGTATAAATGAAGATGAACAGATGTATTGAGAAAGGAGCGAAAGATAAAGATGCGAAAAACATTGAAACCATGAGTCACTTTCTGCGCTAGAACAGAAAAAGTGACATTATTTTTTTTTTTTTTTCTTTTCAACAAAGGTTTCGTTGTATGGGGCGATTATTGATTTACCACTATTTAAGAATTAGAGGCTACTTATATCTTGTTGAGGTACAAAACATTCGGTATTTCATATATATCTATTTCACTAAACTATTTGTACGTAGTAGTATCTGCAAATGATTATAAGCAGCTGTCCTTTTAAAGGATATACATCAACCTATCTGCATAATATGCTGACATATTCCAAGGAGTATTTTTTCATCAGCAATTAATGACCGTCTTCTTTTTTAGTTTTCTGTAAAAGAAAACTATTGTGCCGGCTTTGTCCGTCCGTCCGCACTTTTTCTGTCCGCCCTCAGATCTTAAATTGCTGAGGCTAGAGGGCTGCAAATTGATATGTTGATCATCCACCCTCCAATCATCAAACACACCAAATTGCAGCCCTCTAGCCTTCAGTGTTTTTATTTTATTTAAGGTGCTAGCCACGATCGTGCGTCCGACACCGCCGAGTCCTATTCTGCAACGATATAGGGCCACCACCGGACTGGGGTTAAAGTTTCGCGGCCGCGGCTCATTCAGCATTATAATGAGGCCACTTGAAAGCTAGACCTATTTTAGGTGGCCTTGATTATAGGCCGTGCAGAAAACTCGATTGGCCGAAGAAACTTCAGAAGCAATTTTATTTTGTTTGTTTTGAATTGCTTTTCTGCCTTTATGAAAGGAATGTGACCTGAAACCTGGCTGTTGTAGAAATGATACCTGTATTGTTAACAGATCTGTGGCTGGGACAGAGAGAGAGAGAGAGAGAGAGAGAGAGAGAGAGAGAGAGAGAGAGAGAGAGAGAGATCTTTACAGAGTGGTATTAACATACATGATGGTGTTACTTTTACGGAGTGACTACCTTATCTAAGAATATTCCATGTGATAAATTCACATCAACAAAGATTCGAAGTCTGAGCAAACTTTTCGATCAAAACTGTTATAACCATCCCCAAGAGTACTCTGAACAGCAGGCTACATTGCAAATAAAAATAATGAGATTCACATCCGTTTGCTCGTGAATAATGGGATTTTCAGTCAGTAAGAAACTAAATTGAGATGACATTTTAACAAAGTTAAACTCCTAACGATTCTTCATCGTTTCCACTTAATGCTCAGATGAATCTCTCTCATAATAAGAAATCACTTCATTACTTGCTGCTATTGAAAATCATTACCCACCAAATCACGTAGCTGTTATTGCTTTTCATTAATTAAACTAACTGGTGTTCGTAGCACTCGTGGAATGCGTACAGAAATTATCTAATGGGATTCAGAAAATTTGGAGTTACTTACAATGAACATCGCTAGTATGAAGAATTGGCATCTTACCACGCAAAGGGGTAAAGGAAAAATAAAGGATACTGTATAATGAGAGTGTGCTTGTGCTAACTGTTAACCCCTTTGTCGTATATTTTGAACTTGACCTCATTCCACCTATTCTCCCATCGAAA
Source organism: Macrobrachium rosenbergii (assembly GCF_040412425.1). NCBI lineage: Eukaryota > Metazoa > Arthropoda > Malacostraca > Decapoda > Palaemonidae > Macrobrachium > Macrobrachium rosenbergii. Next base: position 72,403,754 of record NC_089744.1, on the reverse strand, counting down.
CAGCAACTTTATCTTCCCGCAGAACTTTCCGTAAAGAGTCCGTGATAGTCTCCGTTTCACAAATCGTGTGTATTTGGTCAATTAATATTTCTGGCGTAAACAAAAAGCATTTGTCCTCAACTGAAATTTGGGCAGTTTACCGAGCGCTCAGGCAAACAAAATACTGCAGTGCATTAGAGTGCTTATCTCTCTCTCTCTCTCTCTCTCTCTCTCTGAAAAAATTCATTTTCCACACATCTAGAGCAGAGAATTCTGGAATTACTGCATGATGTTATGTAAATATTCGTGTGGGCCATAAGTACTGTATGAATAATTTTTCTAAAGTATAACTTTTTGCATAAGCCTGAGTGTACACGAGGACTCGCGCTAAAACCTACTCGTATATAATAATATATTTAGCCTAAAACTTTTCAGAGCAGAGAGAAAAAAAGCTTTTGCCTGGATTTGTAGAGTACTTTTATTTATTCTTTTTTTATTATGCAAGGGAAAGATTTGAAGCTTAAATCATCATCGCTTTGGTAAAAGTGCTTATTGCTTGCAAACTCATGATTCATGCAAATTGTACCTACTCCTCAAAATAAATGCCTGTTTTTATTTTATAAATATGCAAGTACATGTCTTAAATTATAACAGCAATTTCTTGAACTTATTTCAGAGTGATTAACGAAATTTTCTCAAATAAATCCATTTAAAGAGAGTATTTACATCCGGTAAAGGTGCAATAAGCATTTTTCAAATAAATAGCAGCGCTCAGGAGCGATATTCATGATAGATTGTCGCTAGAAATGATGGAAAGTAATTGAACATCTTGGGGGAAGATGATTACACTAATGAGCAGTAAATGGTAACCCGACGTCATTCTATCAACTGCATAATTGTTTGCTTCATAAAATTGTTTGCTTAAAAAGTTACACGTAAATCATTATAAATTTTTAAAGTTCATTACTAAGATTACAATTTCAATCAATAAACAAACAAATCTTTTTATGAGTTTCGTATTAGTTTTCGGTTTTTGTTTTCTTATTCATAAAAGTAAAATTATTCTAAGCCTCACTGATCAATAACTAGATTCCTGCCTCAAGGAATCAAATAATTAGCCTTCCCATTTTATTTCTTTATGCCTAAGCCTTTATTCTGGCGTTTCTTAATCATTCTTAAACTACATTTTTAATTCACCTACAACCGTAATGCAACCATAATTTACCGTTTTCACGAGTTTCATCTTTATCCTCTTTTCCTATTTTTGGAAGATGCACTCAGTCCTCTCAAGTGTAAACTGTACCAGAGCCTACAAAAGTCAGTGAAAAGGGTTGGAGCTACCAGGCTTATCCCTATGGATCTCCTGAGAAGCCGTAAAGTTTACGTCACCATATATATATATATATATATATATATATATATATATATATATATATATATATATATATATATATATATATATATATATATATATAAATATATATATACAGCAAAAGACTTATACCTCTCTTGATGGCTCAATGGTTTACGTCAACTGGAGTCGCTGAATAGGCTTTCGTCAGCGGTTCGTGTCCCCACCGATTCAATTCATTTATCACTTATATAAATTCCCTTACACCGCTCTCAACAGAGATATACCGAGGTAGCGTGGAATTTTGATATTGCGACATTTGTAGCTTCATGATTGTATATAAATCACGGTGTGATAAAAATTTCATAACAAGAGCTGCGTGTTTCCAAACGTACCAATGAACTGTCATGGCGGAGGTAGGTCATTGTCGAGGTTAGTACACTTTCCCCGCTCACGACGGCAAAGGCAGTACGACATCTCGGCAAAAGACTTGCTCTGCCTCTTGATGGCTCAATGGTTTACGTCAACTGGAGTCGCTGAATAGGCTTAAATCGCGTGGTTCGTGTCCCCACGATTCCAACCCATTTATCACTTATATACCCCTTACAACCTCCAACGGAGATATACTGAGGTAGCGTGAATTTCGATATTAAGCTTATTTGTAGTTTCATGATTGTATATAAATCACGGTGTGATAAAAATTTCATAACAAGAGCTGCGTGTTCCAAACGTATCAATGAACTGTCATGGCGAGGTGGGTCATTGTCTAGGTTAGTACACTTTCCCGCTCACGACGGTAAAGGCAGTACGACATCTCATGCAAAAAGACTTATACTCTCTTGATGGCTCAATGGTTTTACGTCAACTGGAGTCGCTGAATAGGCTTCGGCCGCGGGTTCGTGTCCCCACGATTCCAATTCATTTATCACTATATGTTCCCTTCGCCACAACTCTCAACGGGGAGATATACTGAGGTAGCGTGAATTTCGATATTAAGCGACATTTGTAGCTTCATGATTGTATATAAATCACGGTGTGATAAAAATTTCATAACAAGAGCTGCGTGTTCCAAACGTGCCAATGAACTGTCATGGAGGTGGGTCATTGTCGGGTTAGTACACTTTCCCGCTCCACGACGGTAAAGGCAGTGACATCTCGGCAAAAGACTTATACCTCTTTGATGGTCAATGGTTTACGTCAACTGGAGTCGCTGAATAGGCTTTCGTCGCGGGTTCAGTGTCCCCACGATTCCAATTCATTTATCACTATATAAATTCCTTCGGCGACAACTCTCAACGGAGATATACGGTAGCGTGAATTTCTTTGATATTGCTTATTACATTTGTAGCTTCATGATTGTATATAAATCGGTGTGATAAAAATTTCATAACAAGAGCTGCGTGTTCCAAACGTACCAATGAACTGTCATGGCGGAGTGGGTCATTGTCGAGGTTAGTACACTTTCCCGCTCACGACGGTCAAAGGCAGTAGTCTGACATCTCGGCAAAAGACTTATAATCTTTGATGGCTCAATGGTTTACGTCAACCGAGTCGCTGAATAGGCTTTCGTCGCGGTTCGTGTCCCCACGATTCCAATTCATTTATCACTTATATAAATTCCCCTTCGGCGACAACTCTCCAACGGAGATATACCGCAGGTAGCGTGAATTTCCTGTATTAAGCGACATTTATAGCTTCATGATTGTATATAAATCACGGGTGATAAAAATTTCATAACAAGAGCTGGTATGTTCCAAACGTACCAATGAACTGTCATGGCGGAGTGTGGGTCATTGTCGAGGCTAGTACACTTTCCCTGCTCACGACGGGTAAGGCAGTCGACATCTCGGCAAAGACTTATACCTCTTGATGGCTCAATGGTTTTACGTCAACTGAGTCGCTGAATAGGCTTTCGTCGCGGGTTCGTGTCCCCACGATTCAATTCATTTTATCATATATAAATTCCCCTTCGGCGACAACTCTCCAACGGAGATATACCGGTAACGTGGATTTCGATGATAAGCGACATTTGTAGCTTCATGATTGTATATAAATCATGATTGATAAAATTTCATATATATATATATATATATATATATATATATATATATATATATATCTGTGTGTGTGTGTGTGTGTGTGCGTGATATATATATATATATATATATATATATATATATATATATATATATCTGTGTGTGTGTATGTGTAAAGTGTTTTTTAGAATGGAAGTTGAGTCAGGTTTAATTCAATCTTGACCTGCTTTTTTAAAACTTCTTTCCATTTATAAATTTTAATAGAGCATTAAGTCGCGGTGAGCACGTGAAAATGTGTTGGCCTGAGCAATTAGGACTCAATGTCATTTAACTATTTACTATAGTTTACTTCATCTATAATTAGAAACTTTTACAGTTAAGATTGCATATACAATTTAGGACGAAGGAAACCAGTTCAATAAAACTTGGCTCTCATTGGTGGGTTAACATTGTAGATGACCCGACCTCCGACTTTCTGAGTTCATTCCTCCTTCAATCTCGTATGTACAGAAAGCATTTATACTGTCTGTACCCCTTCATAAATGGCTATTATTATTATTATTATTATTATTATTATTATTATTATTATTATTATTATTATTATTATTATTATTATTATTCAGTGGATGAAGCCTATTCATTGAACAAAGGCCACAGGGCTATTGACTTAAATTCAAGTTTCCAAAGGAAGCAGTAAGAGGAAGTAAATGAAATACAGAAAGAAGATATGCCATCATTAAAAAGAAAAATAAATTAATAAAGAGATGAATATAAATGCTATGAAGAATAATATAAGGGTGGTAATGCATTGCATTTTTGCTTTGAACTTCTGAAGTTCCAGTTAATGATATCCTCTGGGAGGCCCAGTTCAACGGTGTGAGGAATAAAGGCCCTGGAACTGAGAAGTTGAACAGCGAAAGATCTGTTGAAATACAAACTTATGAAAAAAGTGATAAACAAGAGGCCATCCATCGATGTCCAAGTAATAAATCACACTATTAGCAAACAGGAACCTAACACCACAAACCACTCTATCTCAAAGAGATAAATCTCTGGCAGAAGCAGACATCCACACTGGTGAACAGTATTCGGTAAAGGAAGTAACAAATGACCTGGAAACATGCTGCATTGATTTTATCACTGTTATAAATATATGAGGTTTTTTTACGAACACACCTAACTTATGCGAAGCATTTTCTGATCCTTTCGTTAGATGTTTCCTAAAAGTTAGATGTGAGTCAAATGTTACACCTAGAATAGTTAAAGCTTCAGACTCATTCAGCAAAGTTCCATCCACCTGAAAGGGAGGATCGGGTGGGAAATATGTACGAGAGCAGCTAATCAACAGAGTTTTCGTTTTACTGGAGTACAGCCTCATAACCCACCGACTAAACCATTCCCTGGTCCGGTCCATGTCCCGATTGAGGCTGAGGGCAGCTTCAAATCTCATACGTGGAGACTTTAGCACGCCCACAAGTGTTGCAGATCATCGGTATACTGAACAATTTTGTTTTCCAGGCCAACAACCATATCACTTGTATATAATAAAAATAACAGTGGACCAAGAACACTGTCCTGTGGAACTCCAGACAATAGGTCTTGGTTCACTTAAGATCCCATCCACAGCTACTCGCTGCTGGCTACCTATAAGGACATCTTGAAGTAATCCTAAAACATATCCAGCCACTCCAAGATTCTGAAGTTTATAAACAACTACTCAGATTTACTAAATCGAAAGCAGCATTAAAATCTATCTGAATTACTCGTACCAAACCCTTATCAACGTTCCTTGCAAATGACATGTTAAATCTAAAAGAGCATTGCAGGTAAATTTAACTGCTTCCTAAATACATATTGACTATCAGCTAACAATCCTTAAGATTCCAGATACATTATATATATAGTGGCTTAAAACAAATGTAACGATTTTATACACCGGTTAGTACAGTTGGTAACGCGTTGGCCTCGTAGTCTCGGGGACCAGCGTTCGCTCCCCGTCAAGGGACGGATAGTGAGACTGTCTACTGATGGTTACTGCCATGAGTGACGACATGGTGGGGGGTTGGGGTTACCCGGCTGACGTCGGAACTTAAAAATAAGTTTTTCAGCATCTTTGGAGAGCAATAGGAGAATAAAGAGCTGCCTTTAAGTTAAGCGCCATTCCCAAAGATACTGCATCGACATAAAAAATCTATAGAATCTAGTAATTTTGGGAGACAAATACACTAGGAAACTTTGTTTTAAAACAACAAAAGAAAAGAACCATTAGATCTTCTCCACGTCAGTTATCAAGATGATCCAGAATTTTCTTTAACATCCCTAGGCGAAATGTAAATTATGTAAGAATAGGGT
>NC_089744.1:72363036-72395536 GCF_040412425.1 Macrobrachium rosenbergii | reverse complement strand
TTAAAATGAAGATCAAGGCTTCACTTAATTCACATTTTCTTAATAACACACTCTCGCAAACGCACATATATACATACATACATTTAATATATTTATCACACACACACAATAATATATATATATATATATATATATATATATATATATATATATATATATATTATATATATATATATATATATATACATATATATATATAGTATATATATATATATATATATATATATATATATATATATATATATATATATATATATATATATACATATATATATATATATATATATATATATATATATATATATATATATATATATATATATACAATCATGAAGATATACAAAATGTTGTTTAACCCTTGATTTCGGTTGTAACGTATACGACGCATTTCTAATAAACTGGTCTGAACACTGTTGTGTCGCATGAGCACCGGTAATTTCCTTTTATAGGAAGGACTGATGATTGAAATACTGGCTCTTTTCGATATGGTAACAGTCTGTCGTTGCCATACAGTGAATTTACATAACCACGTGTTTCCTAAAATTCATTAGTCTTCATCAAGATGTCACAGAGGAGGGTTTAAGGGTACGACATCCTCGAGTTGACTGGTCGGCAGATCGAGAGAAGAGCTCGACGAGGAGTAACTATTTTATAGGATCTTCTCGACTCATTTTCTGGATAGAAAATGAATCGATTTAGAAGGAAATGAAATGGATACTGAAACTTGGTACAAGAGACAGTGATGAATATCAACCGACAGTGAAATGACGAAAATCTACACTACAAATGAAAGCTAAGGTGTCAAAAGAAGGCGGAGACAGCGAAGTGACCCAGGTGATGAGTGTGGGAGGGCTGCCAGCAATTTCCAGCCCAGAGATTTCATTTGACAGCAGTGGCAGTGGCATTACGTCGAAATGTGTACGTGAATGAAAATTCAAAGGAAGTGACTATTTTTTGAATTTTTCGACAACGAATTTATGGGGTTGATTGTTGAAGAGACAAACCGTTATCAGAGATTCCTTGTTGATACGCTAGGAGATGCAGTGCCAAAAGTTTATGAAAATTTGTTTAGGTTACTGTGGAGGAAATGATATGGTCTTGTGTGATTATGGATCATGTCGCATATAAGTAAACATCGCATCGTAGATTACTGAACTACGCTTGAGATATCTGGAGACAAAAAGGAGGGAGAAGGGCTGATGCAAGGGGACAGATTTCTTCCAAATTCTACTGGTTCTACATTTCAAGTTGATAATTCACAGGAAAACAAGCCCAGATAATAAACTAAAAAAATTAAACCTGCAAGCTCGATAGTGTATGTAGAAAATTCCGGGAAAAATTTCAACCTTCCAGGATTTATGATGATTTAAGTTTAATGTTATAAAGTGGAAGGAAGTCAAGCAGTACACATTCCAGATAAAAGAAGTCGATTTGGAGGAAAAATATTTGAACTTTGTGATGCCAAAACGGGATTATATTGTCGATTTTATAATCTATACTGGAAAAGATACAGAGATATTGGTAGATGAGGATCTAGGTATCTGGTCTCTGTGGTAAAACATTTATGGCTCTCGCATCTGGAAACATCACATCCTGTATTTCGATACTGGTATTGCAGCCCAAAACTGCTCATATTTGGGCGATAACGAAACAGGAGCATGTGGAATGAAGTCTGAAAAATAGGAAATTTATGCCTAAATCTCCTGATGCGGAACAAATCTGAGATTTCGTCTCAAAACTGCAATGGAATATTAGGTTTAAATGGCAGGATAACAGGACAGCGTATATGTTATCTTCAGTACATGAAAATATAATGGCAGATCGTGGTAAAACAGACTTAGGGGAATTTGTGCAAAACCTGCATGCGTTAAGATCATAAATAAGAAAATGCGGATTGTGGACAAGAACGACAATATGCTTATTAAGTTCTGTGAAGTGTATCCGTAAACCACGAGATGGTACATAAACTATTTTTCCGTCTGCTTGATATGATACTAGTAAACCGTCATCACTTGCATGATTTGTTACTGGCAAGAAAGGGGTCATATTTACAGTTTCTAAGTCAGTCGTTCTTGCAGTTGATTGAAAGGTACCCTCCAGCACCTAACAAGATAATTACCTGCACCGTAATAACGCAGCCAAGGCGGCTAACAGAAAGAGGTTTTCCTGATCCAGTTCCTCAACAGAAAAAACAACTGCGACCTGGGGACTAAGATAAGTCGTGCTTCGCATACATCCCGTAGGCTCAAGAAAGGCCAGCAGACATATTTCATGTGTAAAGACTGCAATGTAGGACTCATGTGTCGCTCCTGTTTCAGAGAATACCACACACTTCTGAATTACACAGGAATTCTGTCGTAAAAGTTTTGTCACATTTACTATACCAGCTTATTAAATATTCAGATTCATAACCATTTGTTATTCACATTGTTTGATTTCATTCAACTTATGTCATAAAAGTTTCTTCCAATCATATTGAGTCTTATGTGTTTATACATTTTCTGATTTTGTTTTTTTATCTACAGCAAAAAGATTTTTGTAAAAATAAATGTTGAAATTCATCCGTATTATAATTTTCTTCATCAAATTATGGCTTTAGTCTTTAGTGAGAGAGAGAGAGAGAGAGAGAGAGAGAGTAAATTACTATTTTGGTGTTTAATGTTCCTTTTCTGTCCTTTTTGAAGCACTGGATATCATAAAATATAAAAATGAGTCGGATGTAATGTAAATCTGATAATCATGGTATTGATGATTTATGATATATGGAGAATAATAATAATAATAATAATAACCGTTACCATGAGATTAATGAATATAGACAATGTTGTTGTTATTATTATTATTATTATTATTATTGTTATTATTATTATTATTATTATTATTATTATTATTATTCAGAAGGTGAACCCTATCCATATGAAACAATATCTACAGGGGTAACTAACTTGAAATTCAAGCATCCTAAGAAAATGGTGTCTATTCGAGTGAAATAACAGAAGGTAGTAGAAATACAGAAAGAGAGATTGCTATTAGGAAACAGATACCAACAATAAATAAATAAAAATAAACAAAGTATTAAATACAAGATGTATTGCATAAGTGGGTAGTAATGCATTACATTCACTTCTGAACTTTTGAAGTTCCGTTTGCAACACATCCTCGCAGTAAAGAGGCTGTTCCACAGTCGTAAGGCGTGAGGAATAAAGGTCCCTGAACTGAGTGCCTGAAGGCGAGGCACATTTACTGCACATTGATGCTGCGTTGTTCGAAGGAACTGCTGCTCGACAGCAAATAGGATCAGGATCAACTGAGAATGTGGAAAGAGATGTCAAAATACAACTTATGAAAAAGTGACAAACAAGAGACCATCCGTCTATAGTCCAAGGCATAGCTGCCAAAGAAACCTTCCACCTCGAACCACTTTAAAGATATAAATCTCTGCAGAAGCAGACATCTCCTGGAGAACAGTATCCTAGTAAAGGAAGGACAAATTACCTAAAAATGTTGCACTGATTTAATCACTCATATAAGTATATGAGGACTTAAGAACAATACCCAACTTTCATGCGGCATTTGCTGACATTTTCATTAGATGTTTCTCAAAAATAAGATGTAAGTAAACAGGTACCACTAGAATAGTTGAAGGAAAAGAAAAATATCTGTAGAAAATTATAACAGAATAAAATGATCTACAAACCTCCCACAACTTCCTGAATATCTAAAAACAATTGGAACAAATTCCAAAATGTTAGTGATTAAATATATATATATATATATAGTATATATATATATATATACATATATATATATATAGATATATATATATATATATATATATATATATATATATATATATATACATATATATATATATATATCTATATATATATATATATATATATATATATATATATATATATGTATATTATATATATATATATATAAATATATACGAGTATATATATATATACGGTTCATATGTGGCTAATCATTTTTTGTAACAGGAATTTATCCAATTTTTTATTTTTTATAGGGATAGGTGTGAGTATGTGTTTGTATTTTACATACACACACACACAAACATATATACATATATATATACACTCATGTATATGTAATTAATTGTATATATATTACATTAATAATAATATATATATATATATATATATATATATATATATATATATATATACATATATATATATATATAACTGAATTAATGAGAATATGGAACGTGATGAATATATAAATAAAGATAATTTCAATGAAGAAAGAGAAGCAACAGAGTATTGCAAGGCTTTTCGACGTATTGTCTTTACTTAGCAGACTCGTTTCTCTTCTCTTCGGGGCATTGCTTTCATATATATATATATATATATATATATATATATATATATAGTATATATATATATATATATATATATATATATATATATATATATATATATATATATATATATATATAAGTACTACACATGTATATATAGTCAATTATATATATATATGTATATATATATATATATATATATATATATATATTAAGGTTATATATATATATCTATACATGTGTATATATATACATATACATTATATAGATACATACATATAACGTATATATATACATACATTACGTCATCATCACCCACACAATTACACATTTTGATCAGCAATGTGATTACAATATTGATCCCAGTGAATGTGGCGAGGTGGCAATTGTCTTTACATGTCACATGGCAAAAATAGACGACGCGCGTAGGTGGCATTTCAGATGCACGTGTCCTGTTGACAGAAATGAACTGCTTTGTTTTCAGCCGCTGTACCCTCCACCTTTGTCGAATTTGGTGGGCGTGACCGTTGGAATATTAGCTTGAAAATGGGCCCCCGGGATTATCCCAAGCCCCGGCAGTCTCCAATTCCTTGTTTCATTGACAAATGATTCTGGAACCTCCCTTTACTTGCGGCTAATATGATTTATTCAAGGAGGTTGTTTCACTTTCCCCGACTTTTTGACCGCCATCGTCAATCAAACATTGAATTGAATCTGTCCAGTTGACAAGGGGATAATCCCCAGGCCCTATTCCTAAGGTAGTATTCTGTTGTTCAGGGCCACCAAACTCAAACACAGGTGGAAGGTAAGCAAGAGCAGAAAACAACGACCGGTCATTTCCATCAAAAGGATCTGGCATCTCACGTACCAACGTACGTCTCAGCTTAAATACGATTGTCACCTTCCAAACGTCCATATTCGCTAGTGTCCAAAATGTATTGCTGTGTCGTGTAATCATTGTTGCTGTTGTCATGGATTCATATATATATATATATATATATATATATATATATATATATATATATATATATATATATATATATATATATATATATATATATATAATATATATATATATATATATATATATATATATATATATATATATATATATATATATATATATATGGTATGCAGTAATGTGTGTGTGTTTGTACATATACTGTATGTGTATGTATGTAGGTGATATTGAGATGCACGTGTGTTGGAGAAATGACCTGCTTTGTTTTCAGCCTTCCGCTGTACCTTCCACTTTGTCGAATTTGCTGGCGTGACCGTTGAATAATTAAGCCGATTTTGGAATATTCCTTTATTACTGGCAGCTTATTTATTTGTAAGCACATTACTGCATAATATCTATATCACGGATCGCTACTATCACAATATTATCATATAAATAAAACAGGTTAATTTGCAGCAAACAACAAATACAAAACGCCATTACAATGATTGTTTACGATTTCGTGCGTCTGGTAGCATGCTACGGGTGACTACCGTCTGAAACCTCCGGATTGTGGTAAGTGTGAGGTCTCATCTGCCGTAATCAGCGCTAATGAAAATTAAAATAATTAATAATTTCCATATTTTGCAATCATAGAATCAACTAAAAACGATTATTAAATAAAATTATCTAAAAATGAAAAAATCCCGTAGGGTGGGTCTGCCCAGACCCAACTTGCACCAGAGATAGTTAAGAGATCACAGTCTTGGAGGCCTTGGCCTCATCCTTGAAGTTCTTAAATTCCTCCAGGCTCGTTTCCCCAGCCTGAACAGGATACTGTTTCTCTGAGGAAGCAGCCTCTGGTCGGAACCTCCCTTCAAGGCTGCCTCAAAGAGAATGGCCAGACTTGGAGGACTTTGGAGTTCATCCTTGAAGTTCTTGGGCTCTTCCAGGCCCGCTTCCCCAGCCTGGCAGGATACCTGCCTTCCTCCGAGGAAGCAGCCCTGGTCAGACCCTTCCCTTCAAGGCTGCTCCCAGAGACTGGCCATCCTTGAGGACTTTGGGCTCATCCTTGAAGTTTTGGCTCTTCTCCAGGCCTGCTTCCCAGCCTGGCAGGATACCTGCCTCTCCGAGGAAGCAGCTTCTGGGTCGACCCATCCTTCAAGGCTGCCCACCATCCTCTCAAGGCTGCCCTCAAGAGACTGGCCAGCCTTGGAGGACTTTTTGGTCTCATCCTTGAAGTTCTTGGGCCCTCTCCAGGCCTGCTTCCCCAGCCTGGCAGGATACCTGCCTTCCTCCGAGGAAGCAGCCTCTAAGTCAGACCCTTCCCTTCAAGGCTATCCTTAAGAGACTGGCCAGCCTAGAGGACTTTGGGCCTCAACTTGAAGTTCTTGGACTCCTTCTCCAGGCCTGCTTCCCCCAGCGCCTGGCAGGATACCCGCCTTCCTCCGCTGAGGAAGCAGCTCTGCCGATCCTTCCTCTGGGCTGCCCTCAAGAGACTGGCCATCCCAAGGACTTTGGGTCTCATCCTTGAAGGCCTGGCCCCTCTCCAGGCCCACTTCCCCAGCCTGGCAGGATACCTGCCTTCCTCCAAGGAAGCAGCTCTGGTCATTCCTTCCCTCAAGGCTGCCCCTTAAGAGACTGGCTTTCATCCTGGAGTGACTTTGTCCTCATCCTGAAGCTCTTGGGCCCTCTCCAGGCCTGTTTCCCCAGCCTGGCAGGGATACCTGGGCTTCCTCCGAGGAAGCAGCCTCTACCGACCTCTTCCCTTCTGCCCTCAAAGAGACTGGCCATCCTTGGAGGACTCCTGGTCTCATCTCGAAGTTCTTGGGCCCTCTCCAGGCCCGCTTCCCCCAGCCTGGCAGGATACCTGCCTCCGAGGAAGCAGCCTCTGGGTCAGGACCCTTCCTCTCAAGACTGCCCTAAGAGACTGGCCATCCTTGGAGGACCTGGGCCTCATCCTTGAAGTTTTGGGCCCTCTCCAGGCCTGCGCCTCAGCCCGGCAGGATACCTGCCTCTTCCGAGGAAGCAGCCTCTGGTCGGACCCTTCCTCTCTGCCCTCAAGAGACTGGCCATCCTTGAGGACTTGGGCTCGTCTCAGTTCTGGGCTCTTCCAGCCCGTTTCCCCAGCCTGGCAGGATACCCTGCCTTCCTCCGAGGAAGCAGCTTCTGGGTCAGACCTCCTTCAAGGCTGCCTCAAGAGACTGGCCAGCCTAGGAGGACTAACACAGTTAAAACAGTGAACTGTAATATAAAACTATAAAAAATAGAATTAGCACAACAAATGATCAGAATGACTTTAACCAGAAGAAATTGGCAAAGTATTCACCAAGAATACATTTAAACCCACTAAACAGTCTGAGTGATGTGGAAGGAAAATTAAAGTCTACATGGTGGAGGTTTCCACTAGGCAGGTCAAAACAAGCTTTCTAGAACTGGCACTTGATTTGTGGGAATAAAAAAAGATAGATTTTAACAAATAAGACTGGAAAAAATATCAGCAAGTAAAAAATGTGCAGCAGTTTCTTCGGCGCAATCGATTTTTCTGTACAGCGTATAATGCCGTATGAAACTCTCGATGTGCTGCAGTATGAAACTCAGCTACGACCGGGTAGGCGGGTAGCGCTCACTCTCAGTTGCTCCTCAGATGCAGGCAAGGAAAGTTGTGTCGGCGACGCCTCCAGAATTGGACTCTGCGGTGCCAGACGCACGATCAGGGCTAACTTTAACCTTAAATAACATAAAAACTACTGAGGCTAGAGAGCTGCAATTTGGTATTTTTGATGATTGGAGGGTGGATGATCAACATACCAATTTGCAGCCCTCTAGCCTCAGTAGTTTTTTACGATCTGAGGGCGGACAGAAAAAGTGCGGACTGACAGAGAACGCCATCCCAGTAGTTTTCTTTTACAGAAAACTGAAACGTAAGATAGGTACACAGGCAAACATTTTCCTAGCAACTCGCCGTGAAAAGGGCTCTCAAATTGAACTGCCCCCTCCACTATTGAGAGCACCATGCAAAATGCATAAGAAGGAGACGCATATCCTCTAACGATTGAACTCCATTCCATGGATGTGGAAGCCCGGGGAGCAGGGACTACTGCAGTTACTTAATTTGCATAAACACCAAAGGAGGTAGCTATTTCAAAAAAAAAAAAAAAACACTCGCAAAGAGAGCTATCTATAAAATATATATATATATATATATACCTTCATTCATATGTAAATACTTCGTTGTATTTAATTTAATGATGTGCATTTTATAACAGCGTCTATTCATCGTCAATCTTAATTTACCCTAAGAAAGGTAAACGATAAAAATACAAACACGCAGAGCTTCAAAAAAGACAAGAGATAGTTAACTTGTTAAGATCATTATAGAACGATTGTTTTCAGCTGGTCATTCTTCCGGACATCAAAGATGATGATAGTTTTAATTCTTTATAAAATGGATCAAACTGGAATTAAAGGATATGTTAAATAACAAAGCTTAATGGGAGCTTTCAATGCCCGTACTCTCACCAGCAATCCATTTACTTGTAACTGTCCCTAGCGGGTTCCATCAATGATGGCTAAACTTTAGGCTGTTAAAGATCGTAGACAAAAGTGATTTCATCGGGTAATTAGCATTAATGCTTAAATTTTTTGGTTGACTAATTAGTGGGATCAGATCCTTTTTGTTTGTGAATCTTCAATTCACATAGATGTATTGGTACCATGAATATGTATATTCCTTCTTCAATAATATACTTTGCACATCTAAGAGGAAGGGCACCAGCCACGAAATATCTAACAACTAGACTCATGCCCATAACGACCAAGAATCCTTCAAGCAACTTGGCAAATTCTAAAACAAATAAACTTTGAAATGACCAAGTACCCATTAAAAGATGCCAGTTGTTCAGCTAACACCATCCTCTCTCTCTCTCCTCTCTCTCTCTCTCTCTCTCTCTCTCTCTCTCTCTCTCTCTCTGTATGCAAACCGTCCCTTTCGTACCTGGCATTCTCATATTACAGCAAGTGCTGCTGCTGTAAAGTGCCTTTTTTTACCATTGGACACCGCCCTTCTTAACATATACGAGTATTTTCAAGTAACTCCGAAGTATTCTCTTTAAGAGCACGAGACCTTGCTAGTCTTATGTTGCCAAATCTATTAACAACTACTTATGTTTTCAGACATTTTTTCTGTGTAGAGTATTATTCAGGATGGAAGTACACACAGAGGGCCTACATTCCTCTTATATGATTGTAATGGTAACACACACACACACACACACACACACACACACACACACACACACATATATATATATATATATATATATATATATATATATATATATATATATATATATATATATATATATATATATATATATATATATATATATACATATATATACGTATGCACATAATTATATATATCAAAATTAGAAGTAAATTGTGTCCTTTTACGTTTTACGCCATACAATATTTTAATAATTTTTAGTATGGTAAACGCAATAATCTCCATTATATTTTGAGGAATAGATAATATAGATAATAAAATAAATAAATCTTATCGTCAGAGGCAAAAATACTAGAACGTATACAATACCAAATAATTTCTTGAAATAATATCCGCAAACTTTTCTCTAATTAAAACAAATCTAATATTAAAGAAACCAAAACGTTTCGTAGTTTAAAGGCGCTTTTAGCCAGACCCTTTGTTTCCAAACGATGATAAAAACTCGATGGTGATTTTTTACTTTTATTTAGAGGTTCTTAAGATATATCTGGAGGCCTTTTGACGTTTCCCTGACAACTGATTCCAGACAACTGGTTCCAGATGTTTCATCAACATCCTTCATTCAAATTCTTCCAACGACTTCGGGATGGTTTTTGTCAGTCGCCATTATCCCAAATTACGAGAGGCGTTTAATCCATTGTGACGTAATTATTCAGTCCCACATTTCCGTTTGTGTTTGCTGAGATGTATAATTAAAAAGAAAATTTAAGCCTTTTTAGATTTCTGTAAAAGAAAACTATTGAGATGGCTATTTGTCTGTCCGTCCGCACTTTTTCTGTCCGCCCTCAGATCTTAAAAACTACTGAGGCTAGAGAGCTGCAAATTGGCATGTTGATCATCCACCCTCCAATCATCAAACATACCAAATTGCAGCCCTCTAGCCTCAGTAGTTTGATTTTATTTAAGGTTAAATTTATCCATGATCGTCGTCTGGCACCATTATAGGTGCCAACAACACAGGCCACCACCGGGCCATGGATGAAAGTTTCATTGGCCGCGGCTGAGAGTTTTATACAGCATTACACGCTGTACAGAAAACTCGATTGCGCCGAAGAAATTTCGGGACATTTTTTACTTGTTTTTAATTGCTCCGTTTGTGTAGTAGGTGACGGAGCTATAGTTGTCACTACTTCTCGCTGGCAATAGATATCATCTTTTGACCTTGTAAAGAAACTGCCCCACAAAACATTGTGATGACTTTTATTTCCGCTTCAACTCCATAGATGGCGTTGCATACATATGCATACATGTTTTTCATAACTTATTCTGTATACGTTTAACAATGATAGGTTCTTAGTCACTTACCTGGACACTTGAACGACAGTAATACGAATACCTGTGCATTCGATTTGTATTTTGTTAATATCAGTATGAGATGCTGATTAAAGGAGTTTACGCACATTACGCTTAGCGTGTCTCGGATTACTTACAAATTACGAGGTTCTCCTAATAAACGACTTGCAGCTATATTTCCGTAAAATCGAGACGCAATATAAGGCTCCTGAATTGTATGGAAAATCTGTCGTACCATACAACTCAGCTAGTTATCTGATAGACGCTTTATTGCAAATAATGAAGATAAAGCACTAAAGTTCCATAATGTTGACTTGTATTGTAATATTATGAAGTAACATTGTTATTGAAGAAAAATTTCCATGTTACGTTTAGGTTAAGCCTAAAGTGAATATCTCAGCGAAAAATTGAGAAGAAATGATTGACAGTAAATTTTGGAATGTTGACATTTTTAATACAAAATTGAATTCCTGACAAGTAATGAACAGATAAATGCAATGACAGGTTATGGCAATGAAAAATTAAATGTCACCTACATTCGAAAAATAAAATTATTCGCACTGTGACATGTGATACTGTAAATAGGTGTGGGAGTTTGCAAAACCTTTTTTTATAAATGAAGATGAACAGATGACTGAGAAAGGAGCGAAAGATAAAGATGCGAAAACATTGAAACCATGAGTCACTTTCTGCGCTAGAACAGAAAAAAGTGACATTATTTTTTATTTTTTTCTTTTCAACAAAGGTTTCGTTGTATAAGGATTATTGATTTACCACTATTTAAGGAATTAGAGGCTACTTATATCTTGTTTAGGTACAAAACATTCGGTATTTCATATATATCTATTTCACTAAACTATTTGTACGTAGTAGTATCTGCAAATGATTATAAGCAGCTGTCCTTTTAAAGGATATACATCAACCTATCTGCATAATATGCTGACATATTCCAAGGAGTATTTTTTCATCAGCAATTAATGACCGTCTTCTTTTTAGTTTTCTGTAAAAGAAAACTATTGTGCCGGCTTTGTCCGTCCGTCCGCATTTTGGTTTTTTCTGTCCGCCCTCAGATCTTAAAAACTGCTGAGGCTAGAGGGCTGCAAATTGGTATGTTGATCATCCACCCTCCAATCAAAACACACCAAATTGCAGCCCCTCTAGCCTCAGTGATTTTTATTTTATTTAAGGTCAAAGTTAGCCACGATCGTGCGTCCGACACCGCCGAGTCCTATTCTGGCAACGATATAGTATAGGCCACCACCGGACTGGGGTTAAAGTTTCATGGGCCGCGGCTCATTCAGCATTATAATGAGGCCACCGAAAGCTAGACCTATTTTAGGTGGCCTTGATTATAGGCCGTGCAGAAAACTCGATTGCGCCGAAGAAACTTCGAAGCAATTTTTTACTTGTTTGCTTTTGGAATTGCTTTTCTGCCTTTATGAAAGGAATGTGACCTGAAACCGGCTGTTGTAGAAATGATACCTCGGGTATTGTTAACAGATCTGTGGCTGGGACGAGAGAGAGAGAGAGAGAGAGAGAGAGAGAGAGAGAGAGAGAGAGAGAGAGAGATCTTTACAGAGGGTATTAACATACATGATGGTGTTACCTTACGGAGTGACTACTTACTTATCTAAGAATATTCTTATGTGATAAATTCACATCAACAAAGATTCGAAGTCTGGAGCAAACTTTCGATCAAAACTGTTATAATCATCCCCAAGAGTACTCTTAACAGCAGGCTACATTGTAAATAAAAATAATTAGAATCATATCCGTTTGCTCGTGAATAATGGAATTTTCAGTCAGTATGAAACTAAATTGAGATGACATTTTAACAAAGTTAAACTCCTAACGATTCTTCATCGTTTCCACTTAATGCTCAGATGAATCTCTCCTTAATAAGAAATCACTTCATTACTTTGCTGTATTGAAAATCTCATTACCCACCAAAGCACGTAGCTGTTATTGCTTCTCATTAATTAAACTAACTGGTGTTCGTAGCACTCGTGCTAATGCGTACGAGAATTATTTAATGGCATTCAACAAATTTGGAATTACTAATAATGGACATCGCAAGTATGAAGAATTGTCATCTTACCCCGCAAAGGGGTAATGGAACAAATAAAGTGTACTTGTGTTAACTATTAACCCCTGTCGTATATTTTGAACTTTGACCTCATTCCTACCTATTCTTTCATCGAAACAGCAACTTTATTTGCCCGCAGAACTTTCCGTAAAGAATCCGTGATAGTCTTCGTTTCACAACTCGTGTTTAGTCGGTTAATTAATATTTCTGGCGTAAACAGAAAGCATTGTCCTCAACCGAAATTTGGGCCGTTTGCAGAGCGCTCAGGCAAACAAAATACTGCAGTGCATTAGAGTGCTTATCTCTCTCTCTCTCTCTCTCTCTCTCTCTCTCTCTCTCTCTCTCTCTCTCTCTCTCTCTCTCTGAAAAATTCATTTTCCACACATCTAGAGCAGAGGAATTCTGGAATTACCGCATGATGTTATGTAAATATTCGTGCGGCCATAAGTACTATATGAATAATTTTTCTAAAGTATAACTTTTTGTGCATAAGCCTGAGTGTACACGAGGACTCGCGCTAAAACCTACTCGTATATAATAATATATTTAGCCTAAAACTTTTTCAGAGCAGAGAGAAAAAAAGCTTTTGCCTGGATTTGTGGAGTACTTTTTATTTATTCTTTTTATTATGCAAGGGAAAGGATTTGAAGCTTAAATCATCATCGTTTGGTAAAAGTGCTTATTGCTTGTAAACCCATGATTCATGCAAATTGTACCTACTCCCTCAAAATAAATGCCTGTTTTTATTTTATAAATATGCAAATACATGTCTTAAATTATAACAGCAATTTCTTGAACTTGTTTCGGTGTGATTAACGTGCAATTTTCTCAAAATAAATTCATTTAAAGAGATTATTTACATGGTGTAAAGGTGCAATGAACAATTTTCAAATAAATAGCAGCACTCAGGAACAATAATCATGATAGATTGTCGCTAGAAGTGATGGAAAATAATTTGAATATCTTGGGGGAAGATGATTACACTAATGAGCGGTAAATGGAGTAACCCGACGCCATTCTATCAAGTGCATCATTGTTTACTTCATAAAATTGTTTACTTAATAAATTACACGTAAATCATTATATGTTTTTAAAGTTTATCACTGAGATTACAATTTCAGTCAAAAAACAAACAAATCTTTTTGTGGATATCGTATTAGTTTTCGGTTTTTGTTTTCTTATTCATAAAGGTAAAATTATTCTAATTCTCCTAGAGGGAAGTTGCCAGTTACACTAAAACGCTGACCAATAACTAGATTCCTGCCTCAAGGAATCTCATAATTAGCCTACCCATTTTATTTCCTTATGCCTAAGCCTTTATTCTGGCGTTTCTTAATCATTCATAAACTGCATTTTATGGCCCCTGCAACCCTAATGCAACCATAATTTACCGTTTTCACGATTTTCATCTTTTATCCTCTTTTCCTATTTTTGGAAGGTGTACTCAGTCCTCTCAAGTGTAAATGGGTACCAGAGCCTACAAAAGTCAGTCAAAAGGGTTGGAGCTAGCAGACTCATCCCTATAGACTTCCTGAGAAGCCGTAAAGGCTGTCACGCTTATAACGCCACCATATCCAAATATATATATATATATATATATATATATATATAATATAGTTATATATATATATATATTATATATATATATATATATATATATATATATATATATATATATATATATATATATATATATATATATATATATATATATATATATATATATTTTTAGGATGTGTGTGTTGTAAACAAATAATGTGTCAGTTTTTTTAGAATTGAGTCAGGTTTAATTCAGACCTGTTTTCTTAAAACTTCTTCCATTTATAAATTTAATAGAGCATTAAGTCGAGGTGAGCACGTGAAAAATTTAATACCTGAGTAATTAGACCACGTCATTTAACTATTTACTATAGCTTACTTCAGTGAGTAATTAGAAAATTTTACAGTTAAGATTGCTATTAATTACAATTTAGGACAGAAACCAGTTCAATAAAACTTGGATCTCATTGGTAGGTTAACATTGTAGATGACCTGACCCCAGACTTTCTGAGTTCATTCTTCCTTCACTCTCGTCTGTACAGAAAGCATTTATACTATCTGTAGTCCTTCATAAATGGCTATTATTATTATTATTATTATTATTATTATTATTATTATTATTATTATTATTATTATTATTATTATTATTATTATTATTCAGTGGATGACACCTATTCATATTGAACAAGGCCACAGGGGCCTTAAAATTGACTTCCAAAAATTCAAGGTGTTCATTAGGAAGAAGTAAGAGGAAGTAAAATGAAATACAGAAAGAAGATATACCACTTATTAAAAAAAAAAAAATAAATTAATAAAGAGATGAAATATAAAAATCAAAATGCAAGAAGAATAAGTATTAGGTAGTAATGCATTGCATTTTTGAAAGCTTGAACCTCTGAAGTTCCAGTTGCACGACATCCTCTGGAGGCTGTTCCACAGTCCAACGGTGTGAGGAATAAAGGTCCTCTGGAACTGAGAAGTTCGACAGCGAGGCACATTTACTACATTTTGGTGCTGCTGTTCAGCGAATCTGGTTGTTCTCTGGAGCAGATAACAAATGACCTAAAACACGTTGCATTGATCAAGTTAAAAAAAGTCATTACAAGAAACCTAAAAAAACTCGTTAGATGTTTTATAAGTTTTGAAAAACCATCATCCAGACACATTGCTAAGTTCCATTATTTATCGCAGCTAATCAACATTGTTTTGATTTTTCATCAGTCTAACCCACCCTAAACCATTCCCTGGTCCGGTATTTTTAGGCTGAGGGCCCTCAAAAAATGTAATTAGCAAAAAGTAATTCACATTATGAATTTGTTTTCCAAAAATAATCACTTGTATCTAATTCAGTCTGCAGAATAAATCAGAGACTAGGTCTTTATATAAGAAAAAAGCTACCTATAAGGACATCTTGAAGCATATTTTTTTACAAGAGTTTATAAACATAATGGATATTGATAAATTTTTCTTTATTCTGATGAAACTACAAAGTTCCCTTGCAAAGAAAGATAAAAGGATTAATGCTAAATTATAAATGGAAGACTAAGCTAACTAGATTTGTATTTTATATTAGCAGCTAAAAACAAAATAATTTACTAAAACACGTAAATTTACTAAAACACATCTTTAGCACAGCCATAAGAAATTAAAAGAGATAGGATGAATGGAGATTAAGATGATATGAACAGCAAAACAAGCAAAAATTGTTTCTTGCGCATCCCAAAGATAAAAAAAAAATTTAACATAAATCTTTAATAATAATAAACTATGATTTAAACAACAAAAGAAAGAAATGACTTATTCAGTTATCAAGATGATCCAAATTTTCTAAAAGGGCGAAACAATTTGTAAGAATTGTTCAGGATGATCAAGTATCAGGAAAAATGTTTTTTTGCTTCAAAAAAGCAGTTCAGATTTTAGTCTCATCATCAGCAGTGGTGGTGGAAACCATAAATCTTACCCAAAGTCATGATAATTTGGTCCTCTCAGATCAGCTATACAAAGTTACCTCTTAGGGAGTTATTGTAATTTCTCACGGTTGTATGGGTCCTTCTTAGAAAGAACTCAAACATAAAGTACCGTTATAATCTTAACGAGTATGAATCTTCTCTCTCAAAACTCAATATCTCTCATCTATCTATCTATCTATCTATCTATCTATCTATCTATCTATATATATATATATATATATATTATATGATATATATATATATATAGATAGATAGATAGATATATATCAATATTAAAGTGTATATTTTTAATTAACTTATGAAATCTCATAGAAAAGACAACGTTTCAAGTAGAAAAAGTCATTACAAGAAGGGAAAACTTATGTTTTATGAATTTGAAAAATCATTGCTAATTGCTAACTGTTATTTATCGAACGTTGCTTTGATATTTTTCGTCAATCTTTCATTTTATTTTTACCTCCCTCAAAAATGTAATAATATATTTAAAAGTAATTCACTTATGAATATGAAGAATAATTATCTAAGTCGGGAATAAATGTATACTAATTGATGTTGAAAGAGATAGCATATTTTTGAGTACTAATAATGGATATTGATACATTTTCTTTATCTCAATGGAACTACCAAGCAGAGAAAGAAAGGATAATACAAATTATAAATGGAAGAATCTGTAGTTTGTAATTATATTAGCAGATAAAAGACAAATAATAGGACCTGCAGGTACAATAATACCACAACATATGTACTTAAATTTACTAAAACATATTTCCATAAGAAATTAAAAGAGATAGAATGCAGAGAAAACCATTAAGATTTTTCTGTTTATGAATAAAAATGAGCAAAAATTGTTAATGAATAAAAAAAATAATCAAACAAATCTTTAATGATGTATAATGATTTTAATAATATTGATTCATTATAAGAAAAGTCTAAAATAAACGATTTTACATTGTCGATGTACAAAATGTTTTATCGTTAAAGAGGCGATAGTCTTGTCACAGGTAAAATCATAAATGATATGACATATATTTGTGTTTAATGTACAAAGATACCAATTATTATTTTGTTTCTTAGGAGACCAAGGTGTTCGTAATAACTGAGTATGAATCAAAGTTAACCTGAATCTATCTTTATCTATCCACCTATTAAATTATCTATATATCTAGTGATGTTTTCCATAATATATATATATATATATTATAATATTAATATGATATATATATTTATTGAATCACTTAGGTTAAATTTATATAAATATCTAATCTAGTTTTATATGAAAATATGTTTAATATATCAAATTAGCCTTTGTTTGAATATAGATATTTCAGTCTTTTGATAAATGACGTTTGAAGCTTAATGCTGATATATGAATGAATATTCTGATACCATACACATCTTATAAGTAATAATTATATATATTATATATAAACAGATGCATATATACATATAAAGATATCCTATTTGACCTATATATAATATATAACACACACACACATATATATATATATATATATATATATATATATATATATATATATATATATATATATATATATATATATATATATATATATATATATATATATATATATATATATATATATATATATTTGGCTAATACTGAAACAAATTTGTATGCCGGATATGAAACCATACTGAATTTAATACGAGAAATTGGTTGTGGAATAATTTCACTCGCATGGAGAGGGCCTTCTGTTTTTGATGTTCGGCTTGTCCAGATTAGTATGGCTTAAATTACCAAGAAGTACTTTGCCTCTTGTTGCTAAAAGTTTCTGAAACAATTTACATTACAAAATAATATTCTCTAAATCACCGTGTAATGGAAATTTTGCTAGTCTTTTGTGTTTAAACATAAGATTATTTCATGTTTGTTAAACAACTGCAATATATAAAATATGAAACGATTAGATACATATGAAGAGTCGTAAGAACAAAGGTTTATAAAGGAACAAAATTTACTAAACTTAACTTAGGTTAATGAAAAGGAAAATCTAATGCTATATATGAAACACGTAATATATTAAATTAGTAACTTTTGAAGATAGACAGATATTTTTAAATGAAGATATCACTTAAGTCATTTTATAATTTACTCTAGCAAATACATATATACATTTAACAGACACAGACAGAACAATATATACACACACACACACACACACACACACACACATACATATATATATATATATATATATATATATATATATATATATATATATATATATATATAAATAATATATACAAATATGATATATATATATATATATATATATATATATATATATATATATATATATATATATATATATATATATATATATATATATATATATATATATATATATATATATATATATATGTATATATATATATATATATATATATATATATATATATATATATATATATATATATATATATATATATATATATATATATATATATATATATAAAGAGTAGCATCAAAATACAGCTAAACTGTTCTCCTTTCCTGCTATGGGTTGGTTTGAACCTTCTAAAACCGTGGGGGTATAGGGGCTCAGAGAATATAATAGCCCATTCCGCGTTTGTAATCCCCTTTGCACTGTTTTATTTATATACATGAAAAGAAAATCGTTTAATTATGATTATAGAACAAAGTCGTATAAATGAAAATGCATATTTAAGTATATAAATGTTCATTCTCGCCAGGAGAGAACTTACTCTCTCAAACGCGGGAAGTTATTTCCGAGATTAAATAATTTCTCGGCTGTATTGAAGATTGCCCTCCGCTTTTCAGGAATAATAGCCCATCATGGACTTTTGCCAAATTCCAAATCCTTCAGTAGTTGTTTAGACAGCAAGGGATTTTCTCCCGGTACGCGAGCTGATATTAAACGGCGGCTCATTCATCATCCTAATATTATTATATTTCCGCCCCATTATTATTATTATTGAATTATATAATTTGGCAGGCTACCATTTTTCCACAGCCACACGTGGTTTGAATAAGACGTCTTCAGCTGTTATTTACAAATGTGGTAATGTACCCAAAACGAGGACTAGTCTCGATTCAGTAGCCCTTTTGCATTTATTAATCTCTGGGCCTATAACTTTGTGTTCCATGATGGGGGAAAAGTCAAAATCTTGATTCAGCTTCTTTATCTGAGTCTACAAGTAAGTTCGGATAGAGTCAATTGTTGCACCCCGAGTAACGTTTCCCCAAATTCCAGCATTTGTGTAATGGGTCCAAATATCATTTAGAAAGACGACTGGCAGATTATCATAGGTCCTTGGTGAGTGTTCCTGGCATTCCCAAGCTCATGGATCAGGAGGACTTCACGGTTTAATTTAGTCAGTGTTTTCAGTTAATTTTCCCTTTGACAATTTGTGTGCTATCAAATATAACTATTTTTATATGGGAACGTGTTTCATTCCACGTTCCCTAGTGAAGCCTGCCGTTGCGTGATTTTTTGTTTGTGTTTTACATGTCCTAGTTATCTGCTATTGGGCCATGAGGATGAATGAAGTCATTATAATTGTGGAGTCATCGGGGATATGATCCACTGCACATCAGGAAACATATAAATCTATATTATATATATATATATATATATATATATATATATATATATATATATATATATATATATATATATATATATATATATATATATATATATATATTTGTATATTTATATATAAGCATTAATGCTTCAAAAGCATTCTCTACTTTATCGAAATTTTATACTGTTACCTCAGGAAGCTAGGCGCAATTTTCAAGACGAAGGATATTAATTTTTGAAGTTCATAATAAGTCTCCTCGTCATCAGAAGGGCTCTGTTCGATAAACGGAGATCAAGATAGAGAAAGCCGATCAATCAGACACTTGTGTTGAGCTT
Organism: Macrobrachium rosenbergii; assembly: GCF_040412425.1. Taxonomy (NCBI): domain Eukaryota; kingdom Metazoa; phylum Arthropoda; class Malacostraca; order Decapoda; family Palaemonidae; genus Macrobrachium; species Macrobrachium rosenbergii. Next base: position 72,375,188 of record NC_089744.1, on the reverse strand, counting down.
TTATCACAGTAAACAAGAATGATTGGGAAGAGGAAATTTCAAGCCAATTTGGGTCGATCCTAATATGAGGGTTATCAGGATAATGAATTCAGACTTTTTCTGCCGTTATAAATCATGTCATATATTTAATATTATTACTAAAGATTTAGAATGATGTCTTGATACTCTTTATATCGTTTGATTATTGGGACACCTGAACACACACACACACTCATTTGAACACCCTGATGTGATAAACAACACACACACATATATATATATATATATATATATATATATATATATATATATATATATATATATATATATATATATATATATATATATATATATATATCATACATAGATAGATAGACGTACGTTGATTTTCTTTTAGTTTTTTGTAGAATGAACTCATTCTTTGCTAAGCAACTGAAGCATGCGCGCAGCAAGAGCTGCTGACGAGAGACCCATATCATCCCCGACACCGTACCCCTCACCCCCTCCCACCACCCCACCATTAATAATGAAAAATTATATTATTTTCCTGAAATTATCATCCACGACTCAATCTTGCGTCAAGAATATAAATGAAAATGCATATTTAAAAGCGTGGGATCCTCGCTTTGAGAGAAGTTTCTCTCATCGAACTGGAAGCTCATTTCTGATGTATTAAATAATTTCTCGCTGTCTTGAGGATTGCTTCATTAGGTATTACTCGTATGGACAGTTCATCAAATTCAAAATGCTTCGGTAATTTGTCTAGACAGCAAGAGACTAAGAACTTGCTCGGACGGTATTGTATACCACAACGGTCTCTTTTACATGTCTATTATTATTATTATTATTATTATTATTATTATTATTATTATTATTATTATTATTATTATTATTATTATTATTCAGGCGATGAACCATATTCATACGGGACAGGCCTGCAGGGGCCACTGACTTGAAATTCAAGCTTACAAAGAATATGGTGTTTATTTGGAAGAAATTACAGAAGATAATAGGAAATAAAGAAATAGGAGATCAGTTATTAGAAATCAAAGATAAATCAACAAATAAAAAACTGATAAAATGCAAATAAATAAAAATGTAAATAAATTATTATTAGTACAAGGTACAAAGACTCTTTATCAATTTGTCATCTTTACGTTTGGCTAAACACTTCAAGGCGTGAGATTAATTTTCCTTCCATGTTTCATTTCAAACACCATAATTATTCTCGTGGCAGAGAAATCTGTTTTTGCCCGACAGCAAATTTGCTAATGTCCTCTTTCTAGGGAGCAACTCCAAATGACGAAATCGTCACTCATTTTCCAGTTTTCCGGCCAGGTTATTCGGTTCTCTGCGAATTAATGTACATTCTTGCAACGTGGTGCAGAGAGAGAGAGAGAGAGAGAGAGAGAGAGAGAGAGAGAGAGAGAGAGAGAGAGAGAGAGAGAGAGCAAACCGCCTGTGGAACGCCAAGCACCGCTTGCCGTTAATAACCTAATAAGCTGCGAGTGTTTGCTTGATTTTGCGTTATCAAGTTACTCGATGCGGTTCTCGTTTTTTTATTTATTCATATTACTTTGAAACTGCTATCTCGTTCTATGCTTAGAGGATAACATGTGGAAAAGTTATTTTTTACAGCCACATCTCCTTGAATGAATAAAAATATTCTAAATGTTTATGAAGAGAAATATGCGTAAAATAACAGACGAGGAAAAATCATCAAATTTATACTTAACCTTAAAGCATTGTTTTAAATAATTCATTAATATTTGTCACTAAAAATTTCGTAATACAGTGTGTATATAAAATATGATCTAGTTTTCGACTGTTATTTGGTGCGGTATTTTGAGACGAGTGGCTTTACTCCTTTTCATCTTTTTGGCCCCACGGATGATGAAGCCTTTGGGGAGCTGCTGAAGAGGAGCTTAATACTGTGGGAGTTTCCTGCAGAGGGGATTCATCCACGATCCACCGGTTATGATATGAATGTGAGACTGAATTTTGTGTTTCTTCTTTAATGCCACCTGTTATGGAAAACTGCTCTCTCTCTCTCTCTCTCTCTCTCTCTCTCTCTCTCTCTCTCTCTCTCTCTCTTTATGTAATAAAACTAAATTCTTTTTCTCCAGATATTTTTACTGTTTATGTAATATTTGCCAGGTCTTTTTTATGTTAGTTTCCATTTCTCCTTGTGCAGAGAGAGAGAGAGAGAGAGAGAGAGAGAGAGAGAGAGAGAGAGAGAGAGAAGAGAAATAATAACATTTCCTTATTAATAAATTGCTAACGCCCTCAACTTCTACAGCTCACTTGTTTTGCAAAGTTGTTTTTAACTGCGGTTGCATATCTATTCGAACAGCGCCGGGGTGAAGCAGAATTCCATATACTGTAATTGCTTCTAGACCCATAAACTAGACCCATAATTTTTGCCCTTCTCTTTCCCTTCAGAAATTGTTCGTTTTTCGCTCATTTCCCCAGAGGTACTTCGTTTTCACTTTCATATCCCAAGTAGTGAAATGTATTCTGGAGTTTAATTTGTTTCCGTATTTTTTTTTTCTTTATCCGAAAGACAAGGAAGAGCTCGGAGAATGAGTCTTCTAATTGTTGCTCAGCGTTCTTAAAAGTTGGATCCAAGATAAAGGGGCTCTTCTCTTCTCTTTCGGCTTAATCGAAGATGTTCGTATTATTTCCTTTTACATAATTATTACCGTCGGTAGTTGATAACGTAGTTTGTACTTAGCCATCGTTTTTATATTTAAAAGCAGAGAAGTTACAACAACGACGTCGCCTGTGGAAGACGCATCATTGAATAAATAAATTGAGATGATAAAAAGAAACAATATAAGATACATCAGGGAAAACACAATAAGAGAAGACATGAAAACGAATCTTCACTGTCAATAAATCATTCGAGTTCAGGGTGATTTTTGGAGCTATATTGTAGAGCACCTATCTCAACTTTATGGAATGTGTGCTTTTTTCAGCCATTGGTGCCTACCCCATCATATTCAGCTACCTTATTAAAGAGTAAAGATTCAGACCATCTCAAATTGTAGCATTTAATATACGACCTGTAATTCCACACCTTTTTTTAATTATTAAGAAAATAACACAGTATTTACCTATTTATTTGTAGAGGTTAATGTATGTTTATTTTCTTGCGTCTGAGTACGTATAGAGTGAAAGGTAAAACTCCTATATTTGTTTTGGTTCCCCGGAGGCTTAAATAAACAGTACAGCTAAGGTAAGTATACATCATATTCATATTTCGTTATTTTTCAAAATATAAAAATTTATAATGCCCTTATCCTGTTTATTTGTTAAAGAAAAACATTAAAATATATTGCTTTTTATATCCATTCTCTCTCTCTCTCTCTCTCTCTCTCTCTCTCTCTCTCTCTCTGATAGTATCCCAAGTGCCTTGCATTCAATTGCAATAAATTTCAACGAATAAATACTGTTATCTCCATGACCCAAGAGAGACTTATGTTTTAAGGTTGGGAAAGAGGTCAGGTCCGTAAACTAACATCGAGTACTTTCCTTACAATACCAACCCGTCATTACTCCTATCTTTTAGTTATTAGTTTACTTCGCTTGTTCCCGTAAGATTGCTACACACTCCCAACGCAAGTTTGTAAGGCCATTAAGTTATTGTCACTGCGAGTATTATAATGTTTTTATTTCTCCCCTGGGGGTCTCTCAGTATAAAATGAGTCCTCAATAAATTTCTCTCACCTGCATGTCCCCAGACGCTGTAGGGTTGGCAGGAGTTAACTCTGCCGCTTATGTTTAGGCCGTTTATTTGGAGGCAAACATTTTTGTGAATAGCTGGGAGGATTAAGAGTCTTTCTTTCACCATTTTTTAAAAATAACTTATGATAGTTTTGCCATTATTATTGTTACGAAAACTACTACGACAACAAATAGAATTAGTAGTATCAACCTTCATTACGATATAAATAATGCAGAAGATTCTCCTCTTCTGAATGTTGTTTTAGTGCTGCTTCAAATCTCAATTGCATTGTGCTCGCGAGTGGTGTTGCCATTTGATAAAAACAATTTAAAGACAGTTTGTCAGTCTCCTTAATAAATTCTTTTTGTGCCTATCACGTGAATTGTACATTGCATGACAGGGTAAATTAGGCAACATTCAGAAATTCTGCATCGTCACACCACAGTGGTCTCTGTGGTTGGATAATTGTCAAGAAAGTTATTTGGGTGTCATTCGAATAGTTTTCAAATCGTTGGTGGCTTTGTATTTTGGTTTAAAAGGAGTAAAAACATGGAAGTCAAAAATACAGTAAAAATTACTTTATGTGAATATCTTTAGATAAGCAAATATTTGAAAAAAGCGAGATTAAAAAACGAAACTTATCTATCCACGAAAAGTTCAAAGAAATAAAATCATTTGCAGAAAAGGACGAAAAAATTACCCTCTGCTAAATATTGCACGCTATTTATGTAAAATGAATGTAGCACTTTCTATACAACAGCAGATGGTAAACATAAAATTCAAAATCGTAACTTAATTAACCAAGATGACCTATTGATTTGCAGATATATATATATATATATATATATATATATATATATATATATATATATATATATATATATATATATATATATATATATATATATATATATATATATATATATATATATATATATATATATATGTATATATATGTGTGTGTAATATATATATATATATATATATATATATATATATATATATATATATATATATATATATATATATATATATCCAAAGAGAAAATCCCCTTTATAGCGATAAACCAGTTTAGCCAATATCAATCATGTCATCTATATGTGAGGTATTTCTTACGGGTACAAGATTTCCAAAGCGAAATATTGTTATTTTCCTGGCAGTATCAGTATTGCTCAGAAAACTGAGAAATACTGTTACCATTAACTTTCGTCATTTACATAACCGTTCGCGAAAATTAAAGCGTTTCGTAGCTATACAATCATATAATGATGCTTCTCCAATTTTCTCTCTGGATTGACATGAATATCCTTTCATGACGTTTCTCGACGAAACTTACCCTTCATCAACTCTTCCCATTGGCTAGCGAGAAGCGTATGCTATAACTAGCTTATTCGAGGGTCAGAGAGGAAATTACCGATTCATCTCTTTAAGAAGTTAATACTCTGGAATCTCCCACTCACGCTGATAAGGACATCTTGCTTAACTAGCATTTATTTTAGAGAGAAAATTAACGATTCATTTCTTTAAGAAGTTAATACTCGGGAATCTCATTACGCTGATAAGGACATCTTCAGGCGCGATTTTATGCTATAACTAGCTTATTCGAGGGTCAGAGAGGAAATTACCGATTCATCTCTTTAAGAAGTTAATACTCTGGAATCTCCCACTCACGCTGATAAGGACATCTTGAGGCGCGATTTTATGCTATAACTAGCTTATTCGAGGGTCAGAGAGAAAATTAACGATTCATTTCTTTAAGAAGTTAATACTCGGGAATCTCCCACTCACGCTGATAAGGACATCTTGAGGCGCGATTTTATGCTATAACTAGCTTATTCGAGGGTCAGAGAGAAAATTAACGATTCATTTCTTTGAAGTTTGGAAACTCACGCTGATAAGGAATCTTCAATGCTATAACTTTATTCGAGGGTCAGAGAGAAAATTAACGATTCATTTCTTTAAGAAGTTAATACTCTGGAATCTCCCATTCACGCTGATAAGGACATCTTGAGGCGCGATTTTATATCTATAACTAGCTTATTCGAGGGTCAGAGAGAAAATTAACGATTCATTTCTTTAAGAAGTTAATCTCTCTGAATCTCCCACTCACGCTGAGAAGGACATCTTGAGGCGTGATTTCAGTGCTATAACTAGCTTATTAAAAGGGTCAGAGAAAATTAACGATTCATTTCTTTAGTGAAGTTTACTGGGAATCTCCCACTCACGCTGATAAGGATAGCGATTTTTTACTATAACTAGCTTATTCGAGGGTCAGAGAAAATTAACGATTCATTTCTTTAAAAGTTAATACTCTGGAATCTCCCATCACGCTGATAAGGACATCTTGAGGCGCGATTTTTATGCTATAACTAGCTTATTCGAGGGTAGAGAGAAAATTAACGATTCATTTCTTTAGAAGTTAATACTAAACTCACGCTGATAAGGACATCTTCAGGCGCGATTTTATGCTATAACTAGCTTATTCGAGGGTCAGAGAGAAAATTAACGATTCATTTCTTTAAGAAGTTAATACTCGGGAATCTCCCACTCACGCTGATAAGGACATCTTCAGGCGCGATTTATATATTATAACTAGCTTATTCGAGGGTCAGAGAGAAAATTAACGATTCATTTCTTTAAGAAGTTAATATCGGGAATCTTACGCTGATAATGACATCTTCAGGCGCGATTTATATGCTATAACTAGCTTATTCGAGGGTCAGAGAGAAAATTAACGATTCATTTTCTTTAGAATATTAATACTCCTGGAATCTCCCACTCACGCTGATAAGGACATCTTGAGGCGCGATTATTTATATGCTATAAAATAGGGTCAGAGAGAAAATTAACGATTCATTTCTTTAAGAAGTTAAACCATGAAACTCACGCTCATAAGGACATCTTGAGGCGTGAACATATAATAGCTTATTCGAGGGTCAGAGATAAAATTAACGATTCATTTCTTTAAGAAGTTAATAGGGAAAATATACTATATACGCTATAAGGACATCTTGAGGCGCGATTTTATGCTATAACTAGCTTATTCGAGGGTCAGAGAAAATTAACGATTCATTTCTTTAAGAAGTTAATACTGGGAATCTATCACGCTGATAAGGACATCTTGAGGCGCGTTTTTTATATAACTATATTCGAGGGTCAGAGAGAAAATTAACGATTCATTTTTTAGAAGTTAATACTCTGGAATCTCCCACTCACGCTGATAAGGACATCTTGAGGCGTGATTTTTATGCTATAACCAGCTTTATTCGAGGGTCAGAGAGAAAATTAACGATTCATTTCTTTAAGAAGTTAATACTCTGGAATACTCACGCTGATAAGGACATCTTGAGGCGCGATTTTATCATGTTATTAGCTTATTCCTGGGGTCAGAGAGAAAATTAACGATTCATTTCTTTATAAAGTTTACTCTGGAATCTCCCCACTCACGCTGATAAGGACATCTTGAGCAGCGATTTTATCTATAACTAGCTTATTAGGGTCAGAGAGAAAATTAACGATTCATTTCTTTAAGAAGTTAATACTGGGAATCTTTTCACGCTGATAAGGACATCTTCAGGCGCGATTTATAATAACTAGCTTATTCGAGGGTCAGAGAGAAAATTAACGATTCATTTCTTTAAGAAGTTAAAGGGAATCTCCCACTCACGCTGATAAGGACATCTTGAGGCGCGATTTATATATAATAGCTTATTAGGGTAGAAAATTAACGATTCATTTCTTTAATAGTTAATACTCTGGAATCTATACGCTGATAAGGACATCTTCAGGCGCGATTTATATGCTATAACTAGCTTATTCGAGGGTCAGAGAGAAAATTAACGATTCATTTCTTTAAGAAGTTAATACTCTGGAATCTCCCACTCACGCTGATAAGGACATCTTGAGGCGCGATTTATATGCTATAACTAGCTTATTCGAGGGTCAGAGAGAAAATTAACGATTCATTTCTTTAAGAAGTTAATACTCTGGAATCTCCCACTCACGCTGATAAGGACATCTTGAGGCGTGATTTTTAAAAATAATAGCTTATTCGAGGGTCAGAGAGAAAATTAACGATTCATTTCTTTAAGAAGTTAATACTCTGGAATCCCACTCACGCTGATAAGGAATCTTGAGGCGCGATTTTATGCTATTATTCGAGGGTCAGAGAGAAAATTAACGATTCATTTCTTTAAGAAGTTAATACTGGAATCTCCCACTCACGCTGATAAGGACATCTTGAGGCGCGATTTTATGCTATAACTAGCTTATTCGAGGGTCAGAGAGAAAATTAACGATTCATTTCTTTAAGAAGTTAATACTCTGGAATCTCCCACTCACGCTGATAAGGACATCTTGAGGCGTGATTTTATGCTATAACTAGCTTATTCGAGGGTCAGAGAGAAAATTAACGATTCATTTCTTTAAGAAGTTAATACTCTGGGTCACGCTGAACATCTTGAGATTTTAAAACTAGCTTATTCGAGGGTCAGAGAGAAAATTAACGATTCATTTCTTTAAGAAGTTAATACTCTGGAATCTCCCACTCCTGATAAGGACATCTTGAGGCGCGATTTTTATCACATAACTAGCTTATTCGAGGGTCAGAGAAAATTAACGATTCATTTCTTTAAGAAGTTAATACTCTGGAATCTCCCACTCACGCTGATAAGGACATCTTGAGGCGCGATTTTATGCTATAACTAGCTTATTCTGGAAGAGAGAAAATTAACGATTCATTTCTTTCCTGGAATCTCCCACTCACGCTGATAAGGACACTTGAGGCGCGATTTTATGCTATAAAAGCTTATTCGAGGGTCAGAGAGAGAAAATTAACGATTCACTTTAAGAAGTTAATACTCTGGAATCTCCCACTCACGCTGATAAGGACATCTTGAGGCGCGATTTTATCTTTGCTTATTCGAGGGTCAGAGAGAAAATTAACGATTCATTTCTTTAAAAGTTAATACTCTGGAATTCCCACTCACGCTGATAAGGACATGAATTTTATCAGCTTATTCGAGGGTCAGAGAGAAAATTAACGATTCATTTCTTTAAGAAGTTTACTGGAATCTCCTGCTCACGCTGACAAGGACATCTTGAGTTCCTGTCCGAAGGACACAGTTATTGAAAGCACTGGAAGACAGGAGAAATATTTTCCCTGTGGTACGCTTGTTTTATATCTCAAAAACGTTAAAATTTATGTTTAGAAGATAATCCATTATTGAAAATTTTCAGTCCTTTTAAACTGCATTCTTAAAATGCCACATATTACTTACACAACTTATTCTTTAGTGAATGATTTTCCTTATGTATGAAAACACACACATACACACACACCCATACATACATACATTATATTTATATATATATATATATATATATATATATATATATATATATATATATATATATATATATATATATATATTTATTTATTCTTTAGTGAATGATTTTCTGTATATATGAAAATTATACACACATATATATATATATATATATATATATATATATATATATATATATATATATATATATATATATATATATATATATATATATATATATATATATATATATATATTATGCGTATGTATTTTCTCCGTTTAAAAGGCAAGTTCTTCATAAGACCGAAAATAAATTGGATTATTGTTTTCATATCATTGAATCCATATACACTCGATCAAAAGTAAGCTAAACGATGGAAGACCATAGTTCCCTCTCATAAATCAGTAATATATATCATTCCTTGAAAACAATTTCCAGCCCCATTTCCTCATCTTGAGTGAGAAGCATAAAGGGAAAAACCTTTCCCCTTTCTCTTATTTTGCACTGGTGGTGTTGGAAGCTATCAGAGTATGATATTGGCAGTCCTCCAAAGTTGAGAGTCCTCGTTTTCTTCCAGTGTAATAATGATTATTTGGCTTTTGGTGGTGGCCGTTTCTGATCAAAATTTCAGTGTTATGTTCTTTTCTCTTTTGATCTTTTTGTATTTAATTTTCTTCATATTAATTTCATTCTTTCTCATATATATGTATGTATATATATATATATATATATATATATATATATATATATATATATATATATATATATATATATATATATATATATATATATATATATATATATATATATATATATATATATATATATATATATATATATATATAATCACTAAATCACTAAATACTAAGTTAATATCAATAGTTTTTAAAATGCAGTGCCCATTTTAAAAACTATTGATATTAACTTAGTATTTAAATATAATAATATTTTGAGAAATAAACTAATTAAGAATAGCCCACCCAATTCGAACAATATTGTATACATTATTCCTTGCAAAGAATGTAATGAGATTTATATTGGTCAAACATCAAAAGGACTAAAAGTAAGAAGCTCCCAACACAAATATGCCATTTCAAGAGGCTTATCAAATAATGGCATTGTGGATCATTGGCTTAAGAAAGGCCATACAATGAACTGGTATAAGTCAACGGTAATCTACAAGGTCAACGACCATTGGAAAAGAAATCTGCTAGAGACTGTGTTCATTGAAGCTACTTCCACCAGGAATGTTAATCAACACCCTGGGTTATCCCTTGATCCTTTGTCCCTGTCTTTTTTGTTTAAAGAACATGCTGCCCAGATTAACAAACTGTAACCCCCCCCCCCCGCTCTGTTTTAGTATATAAATCTCTGTCAACTTCTTTTGTATTCAGTGTGAACTTGAAAATGTAGAATAAACTACGAAAGTACTTGTTCAAAGTCCCGGTTTTCACTCACCTTCAGACGTGGATTTAGTGATATTCTTAAGCACGCGTTCCTTCGTGCTGAATTGCATATATATATATATATATATATATATATATATATATATATATATATATATATATATATATATATATATATATATATATATATATATATATATATATATATATTTATTTATAAATATATATATAAATATATATGTGTGTGTGTGTGTGTGTGTGTGTGTATATACATACTTATAAATATATTTATATACATATATATATATATATATATATATATATATATATATATATATATATATATATATATATATATATATATATATATATATATGCATATGTGTATATATGTATTCAGGAAAGTATTGACATATGGCAAGTCGTATACGGAACATTAACAGGACGACAAAATTATGGCTTCATCATCAGTATTGATAAATTACCACCGTTATTTATTGTATTTGGGAAAAATAGCACAAGGATTTAACCTAACATGTAGTATTCATACAACTTAAAAATACGTGTTACTGACCTTTTAAAGGCTAAATTAATTACTGCCCTTCGTAATAATGTCACCAGTGCGTAATTCCCCCTGAAACATTTAACTGCCAACACTGAGAAACCATCACCTCTCAACTCGAAGTGTCAAGTAGTAGGCGCAGTTAAAATGATCAATTTACCATTATGGAAAAGGAACCATTTTAGATAACAAGGTAGGAATCATTTTACTAACAGCAAACATTAAACTTCCTCTTATCTATTTGAAAATCAAATTTAACATACTTTCTTATATTTCGAAGTGAATTTTATCATATGGAAAGGTAAAGGATTCCATGTATGTTTTCCTTTGCCATAAGGGATAAAACTGCCAAAAACGCTGCAAACCTCAACTTTGACCTTTAAAAGTTAATTTCGGTGAAAAGAACTTTCATAGAATTGATGTTATCATTTATAGAAATGAAATGATGTCATAAATTTAAGTTATTTGCCGAAAACCTTCGATTGAAGCTTTAATCTTTAAATGTCACACTTGGTGAAGCCAATTATTGCGGAATAAATGATATTATATTATATTCAGTAAACTTACAAACACTTAAACCTGAGACACTCTAAGAACTTTACCATAGATTTGCAACCATTTGCTAATTTTCCCAAAAAGATGAAGATTTTAATTTGTTTTAACAACGTGTTCTTAAGTTCTCGCGTTGTCCTGTTAACAGATGTATGGGTAGGAAAAATGAAAAGTGAAGCTAATGGAAATTAATTTTACTCCTCACTTATTCCACATTTATCTTTATTCATTTTTCGCGATGTCAAACAGACCAAGATACTTTGTACTACTCCTGATGACATACAAAAGGCGAGAATCTAAATACGAACATAGAAATAATAAATAGACCACAAGGCAGCGTAGAATTTCATTAAATTGAGACCCTTTGTCTCATCTGTACTCGTAATGGATCAAAGATGACAAAGTTCTAGGAGTCCGCTACCTGCTATCTTTATGGCATACGCTGTTGGACTCTCAGGAGAAGGAATAAAGTCATTATATATATATATATATATATATATATATATATATATATATATATATATATATATATATATATATATATATATATATATATATATATATATATATATATATATATGTGTGTATGTACACCTTA
>NC_089744.1:72348879-72362536 GCF_040412425.1 Macrobrachium rosenbergii | reverse complement strand
TTGTTCTCACTAACATGTACAAATATACCACTGTTCCCTTGTGCATATCTCACACATTTCTTATGTTGTTCAATTCTTTTTCCAGTGCTTTCCCGGTTTGGCCAATATAAAAGTTGTCAAAGACTTACACGGAATTTTATATACACACCAATATTGTCTGGGGAGTTCTTGATAAGTACATTTTCATTGTTGTATTGTTCTTAAATGCGAATTAACAATAAAATTCTTAAGAAGATGAGGATATCTTTCATACTATTATTATAAGGCAGAACAAGCAAATTTTTTTGTGTTGTAAGGTTCTTTCTGGTTTTGATACATAGTCTTTTTGCCGCTTCAAATGCACTGTTTAATACACTATCAGGATATTTCAATTTTTTGCCTGCAATCCTAATCTTATCTATTTCATCATCAATATATTCAGGGCTACATACCCGTAATGCTCTTAAAAACATAGATGAAAACACTGACTTTTAACCTTATTGCTTTGTCCAGCATAAAATGCACATAAGAAGATTATAGTGGGTTTTCTATACACACTATATTTAAACCCACTACTATTTCTTCGGATGAGGACATCCAGAAACAGTAAGCACCCATCATTTTCCATTTCCATCGTGAATTTAATTGATTTATCTTGGTTCCTGGCCATACACAAATTATGTCGTCAACATACCTAAACCATGTTACATTACGTGGGATTATGTTGTTTAATATCTTCTTTTCAAAAATTCCATATATAAGTTACTTAACACTGGGGATAGAGGGTTTCCCATTGCCATACCAAAATTTTGTGAGTAAAATTTACCATTAAATTCAAATTTACAATCTTTTACATCAAAAATCAGTTCAATTAAAGTACTTTTAGAAAATGGGATATTTGCTGTGTGTTCTCTAACAATTCAGATAAAAACGCAGACATCAGATCATCTATTGGCACCTTTGTGAATAGTGATACAACATCAAAACTTACAAGCCTGGATTCACTATTAATCTCTACACCCGTTTCTTATTTTTCACCTTTATAAAGGTGAAGATATATATATATATATATATATATATATATATATATATATATATATATATATATATATATATATATATATATATATATATATATATATATATATATATATATATATATATATATATATATATATATATATATATATATATATATATATATATATATATATATATATATATATATATTACTCATTTCGTTTGGAGATGGTGGCGCTAGAAGCGTACAGCCTTACGGCTTCTCGGGAAGTCTATAGGGATGAGTCTGCTAGCCCCACACCCTTTTGACTGACTATTGTGAGCTTTGGTACCCATTTACACTTGAGAGGACTGAGTACACCTTCCAAAAGTAGGGAAAGAGGATAAAAGATGAAAATCGTGAAAACGGTAAATTATGGTTGCATTAGGGTTGCAGGGGGCATAAATATGCAGTTTAAGAATGATTAAGAAACGCCAGAATAAGGGCTTAGGCATAAGGAAATAAAATGGGTAGGCTAATTATGAGATTCCTTAAGGCAGGAATCTAGTTATTGGTCAATGTTTTAGTGTAACTGACAACTTCTCTCTAGGAGAATTAGAATAATTATACTTTTATAAATGAAAAAAAAAAAAAAAAAAACTAATAGGAAATCCATAAAAATTTTTGTTTGTTTATTGACTGAAATTGAAATCTTATATAATGATTTGCGTGTAACTTATTAAGTAAAGAATTTTATGAAGTAAACAATTATGCACTTGATAGAATGACGTCGAGTTACATCATTTACGGCTCATTAGTGTAATCATCTTCCCCCAAGATATTCCAATTACTTTCCATCATTTCTAGCGACATTCTATCATGAATATCGCTCCTGAGCACTGCTGTTTATTTGAAAAATGCTCATTACACCTTTACACGATGTGAGTAATCTCTTTAAATGGATTTATTTTGAGAAAATTGCACGTTAATCACTCTGAAATAAGTTCAAGAAATTGCTGTCATAATTTAAGACATGTACTTGCATATTTATAAAATAAAAACAGGCATTTATTTTGAGGGAGTAGGTACAATTTGCATGAATCATGGGTTTGCAAGCAATAAGCACTTTTACCAAGCGATGATGATTTAAGCTTCAAATCCTTTCCCTTGCATAATAAAAAGAATAAATAAAAAGTACTCTACAAATCCAGGCAAAAGCTTTTTTTCCTCTCTGCTCTGAAAAAGTTTCAAGTTAAATGTATAATTATATACGAGTAGGTTTTAGTGCGAGTCCTCGTGTAAACTCAGGCTTATGCACAAAAAGTTATACTTTTGAAAAATTATTCATATAGTACTTACGGCCGCACGAATATTTACATAACATCATGCGGTAATTCCAGAATTCCTCTGCTCTAGATGTGTGGAAAATGAATTTTTTCACAGAGAGAGAGAGAGAGAGAGAGAGAGAGAGAGAGAGAGAGAGAGAGAGAGAGAGAGAGATAAGCACTCTAATGCACTGCAGTATTTTGTTTGCCTGAGCGCTCGGTAAACTGCCCAAATTTCAGTTGAGGACAAATGCTTTCTGTTTACGCCAGAAATATTAATTGACCAAATACACACGATTTGTGAAACGGAGACTATCACGGATTCTTTAAGGAAAGTTCTGCGGGAAAATGAAGTTGCTGTTTCGATAAGAGAATAGGTAGGAATGAGGTCAAAGTTCAATATATACGACAGGGGGTTAACAGTTAGCACAAGCACACTCTCATTATAGAGTATCCTTTATTTTTTCCTTTACCCCTTTGCGTGGTAAGATGACAATTCTTCATACATGCGATGTCCATTATTAGTAATTCCAAATTTGCTGAATGCCATTAAATAATTCTTGCACGCATTAGCACGAGTGCTACGAACACCAGTTAGTTTAATTAATAAGAAGCAACAACAGCTACGTGCTTTGGTGGGTAATGAGATATTCAATACAGCAAAGTAATGAAGTGATTTCTTATTAAGGAGAGATTCTTCTGAGCATGAAGTGGAAACGATGAAGAATCGTTAGGAGTTTAACTTTGCGTAAATGTCGTCTCAATTTAGTTTCATACTGACTGAAAATCCCATTATTCACGAGCAAACGAATATGATTCTCATTATCTTTATTTGCAATGCAGCCTGCTATTCAGAGTACTCTTGGGGATGATTATAACAGTTTTGATCGAAAGTTTGCTCCAGACTTTGAATCTTTGTTGATGTGAATCTATCACATAAGAATATTCTTTGACAAGTAAGTAGTCACTTCATAAGGTAACACCATCATGTATGTTAGTACCCTCTGTAAAGATCTCTCTCTCTCTCTCTCTCTCTCTCTCTCTCTCTCTCTCTCTCTCTCTCTTCTCGTTCCAGCCACATATCTGTTAACAATACCCGAGGTATCAGTTCTACAACAGCCTGTTTCAGGTCACATTCCTTTCATCAAGGCAGAAAAGCAATTCCAAAAGCACAAGTATAAATGCTTCGAAGTTTCTTCGGCGCAACCGAGTTTTCTGTACGGCGTATAATCAAGGCCACCGAAAATAGGTCTAGCTTTCGGTGGTCTCAGTATAATGTTGTATGAGCCGCGGCCCATGAAACTTTAACCCGGTCAGGTGGTGGCCTATACTATATCGTTGCTAGAATTGGACTCGGCGGTGTCGGACGCACGATCGTGGCTAAATTTGACCTTAAGTAAAATAAAAAACCACCGAGGCTGGAGGGCTGCAATTTGGTATGCTTGATGATTGGAGGGTGGATGATCAACATACCAATTTGCAGCCCTCTAGCCTCAGCAGTTTTTAAGATGTGAGGGCGGACAGAAAAAGTGCCGACGGACGGACAAAGCCGGCACAATAGTTTTCTTTTACAGAAAACTAAAAAAAGAAGACTGTCATTAAATGCTGATGAAAAAATACTCCTAGGAATATGTCAGCATATTATGGAGACAGGTTGATGTATATCCTTTAAAAGGACAGCTGCTTATAATAATTTGCAGATACTACTACCTACAAATAGTTTAGTGAAATAGATATATATGAAATACCGAATGTTTTGCACCTAAACAAGATATAAGTAGCCTCTAATTCCTTAATTAATGGTAAATCAATAATCCTTATACAACGAAATCTTTGTTGAAAAGAAAAAATAGAATAAATAATGTCACTTTTCTTCTATTCTAGAGCAGAAAGTGACTCATGGTTTCAATGTTTTTCGCACCTTTATCTTTCGCTTCTTTCCCAGTACATCTATTCATCTTCATTTATACTCAAAAGGTTTTGAAAACTCCCACACCTATTTACAGTATCACATGTCACAGTGCGAATAAGTAACTGAGTTGTATGGTACGACAGATTTTCCATACAATTCAGGAGCCTTATATTGCGTCTTGATTTTACGGAAATATAGCTGCAAGTCGTTTATTAGGAGATCCTCGTAATTTGTAAGTAATCAGAGACATGCTCAACATAATGTGCGTAAACTCCTTTAATCAACATTTCACACTGATATTATTAACAAAATACAAATCGAATGCACAGGTATTCGTATTACTGTCGTTCAAGTGTCCAGGTAAGTGACTAAGAACTTATCATTATTAAACATATACAGGATAAGTTATGAGAAACATGTATGCATATGTATGCAACGCCATCTATGGAGTTTAAGCGGAAATAAAAGGCATCACAATGTTTTGTGGGGCAGTTTCTTTACAAGGTCAAAAGATGATATCTATTGCCAGCGAGTAGTGACAACTATAGCTCCGTAACCTAATACACAAACAGAGCAATTAAAAACAATTAAAAAATGTGCCGAAATTTCTTCGGCGCAATCGAGTTTTCTGTACAGCGTGTAATGCTGTATAAAACTCTCAGCCGCGGCCCATGAAACTTTCAGCCACGGCTCGGTGGTGGGGTGTATTGTTGGCAACTATAATGGTGCCAGACGACGACCATGGATAAATTTAACCTTAAATAAAATAAAACTACTGAGGCTAGAGGGCTGCAATTTGGTATGGTTGATGATTGGAGGGTGGATGATCAACATGCCAATTTGCAGCTCTCAAGCCTCAGTAGTTTTTAAGATCTGAGGGCGGAAAGGAAAAGTGCGGACGGACAGACAAATAGCCATCTCAATAGTTTTCTTTTACAGAAAACTAAAAAGGCTTAAATTTTCTTTTTAATTATACATCTCAACAAATACAAACGGAAATGTGGGACTGAATAATTACGTTACAATGGATTAAAGGCCTCTCGTAATTTGGGATAATGGCGACTGACAAAAACCGTCCTGAAGTCGTTGGAAGAATCTGAATGAAGGATGTTGATGAAACTATGAGGCTTAGGAAGATTTAACGACCGATCAAAAACATCTGGAACCAGTTGTCAGGGAAACGTCGAAAGGCCTCCAGAGATTTCTTGAGAGCCTCTAAATAAAAGTAAAAAATCACCATCGAGTTTTTATCATCGTTTGGAAACAAAGGGTCTGGCTGAAAGCGCCTTTAAATTACAAAACGTTTTGGTTTCTTTAATATTAGATTCGTTTTAATTAGAGAAAAGTTTGCGGATATTAATTCAAAAAATTATTTGGTATTGTATACGTTCTAGTATTCTTGCCTGTAACAATAAGATTTATTTATTTTATTGTCTGTATTATCTATTTTTTTTTTTTTTTTTTTTCAGGTCATGCAATCATTTTATTCCAGAATGACTTTCCCAGAAGGCTATTATAAAGGACAATAAACATCCATACTCATTGCAATGTCCCAGACGGAAGTGCAGTGTGCAATATGCTAATAACAGGGGCAATACGGCAATGTTGCAACGAATGTGAAATTCATCGAAAATAGCGAAGCATTCTTTCCTTCTAACTGGGTAAAATGTTGGTCACTGGGCTTCTGATGACCGTTTTGTAGAAGTTACAATATTCTGCAATCTCCTTGCAAGACGGCAATGTTGAGAGCAAGGAATATTTTTTTTTTTTTTTATTTAAAGGTGTACAATCTTTAGATACATAATAGTAGATTTACGTAGTAAAAGTTATACATAACCAAAAAAGAAAGTTATTTACAATTAGAAACTTTTACAACCTATTCATTTTACATAAAATGATAAATATATCTATATAAAATTAAATAATTAAAATTAATGTTCTCATATTTCAAAATTCTAATTTTTCTAAAATGAACCATAATAATTCTTTATTCTGTTACCGTGTATTAAAAATACAAATCTCTCCTGTTATTATTGATATTATTAATAAGTAACCTTATGATGTCATTTGCAATCATATTAAAATCATTCCTAGTACACCATATCGTATATATATAAGAACACAATAAAAATATACACACATTCTTCCTACAATTATCTTTGGTATTGAAGTCAAAATATAAAAATTTCATATTGTTCTCTGGCTCAAAATTACAGATGTTTTTAAGCACATTTCTCAGCCATTTGAAAACTGGTTTAGTTCTTTTACAAAAAATAAAAAAAGATGAATAGCACTTTCCTCTATTTTACATATTTCACATAAGGAATTGCTTGATAAATTTAAAAAGTGAAGACGTTTTTCACTGGTAGTACATCATGAAGATGCTTAAAGATAATCTCCTTTCCACGAACCGGTCAATATCACAAAAATTCTTCCATATTACTTTCCAATCAAATGAAGGATATTTACATACTACAGATATGTCATGTTTTTTTAAAATACTTTGGTAAACACTCTTATTAGATAATATTGGAAAATTATGAATCTCCTTAAGTTTAACTATGAAGCCAATAGTATAACTGTAATATGGTGTGGGATAGCAAAATATTTGTGGAGCTTTAAAATCCAAATCAAGGAACTTACGCAACCTAAAATAACAATAATGCAAAATTAAGCTCTGAGGACCCTTATTCAGTATGACAGTTTTTAAAAAGGTATTAACAATAATAGCATTAGCTTTAGCTCTCACATCGAAAACAGCCAAACCACCTTCAGTCCTATCTCTGTTCATTGTAGATCGTTTAATTGGTTCATATCTACCACACCAAACATATCTAAAAACTAGTCTCTCAACTCTGATGCCATAATTATGAGTCAAGGGATACACATGAGCAATATACCAAATTTTTGCCAGAATGCACACATTTGCATATGCCGTCCTCTGGAAAAGGTTCAATTTCCTTGCATGAAGTACTTTCAAATGGTTATCTATTTTATTTATGACATGTTCCCAATTATTCTTTAGACTTTCCTTATAATCATTACAATGATGGATACCTAGAGTGAACAAAAAGTAACATCCTGCCTTATCCATGTAAGGGGCCAGTCCCTTTTATTCTTCCAACCACCCATACTGAATAGTCTTGACTTTTCATTCCTATTAATTTTGCTGTTTGTAGCTAATTCAAATTCCTGCACAATTTTATCAACTTCTCTTAAACTATCTTCTGATGTGATTATAATATTATTATCATCAGCGTAACCAACTGCTTTGAGAGTAGTGTGATCAGGTAAGAATAAGGGTTTCACATTAATATTTTCCTTGATTGCAAGAAAGAACGATTCTTGATATATTGCATATAACATCATGCTAAGTGGACATCCTTGTCTAACTGACCTTGTTATGGGGAAAAAGGCAGTTATATTATTATTTACACACATTGCACTTTCTATTTGATTATATAGCATGCTTATTTTCCTACAAATTCGTCTCCAAACCCTAGACACTTCAAGGACTTAAACAAAAATTCTGTGTTTACCATGTCAAAGCCTTATACCAGTCTAATTTAAGAAAGGCAGCGTTCATATCAATAGAATTAACATAATACATAACATCCCTGATCAACATATTACACTGAACAATGCTTCGTCCTGGAATACAGCAGAACTGACTAGTATCAATCGCTTTGTCTAACACTTCTTTCATACGAATAGCTAAAAGTTTAGAAATTATTTTATAATCAACACAAAGGAGAGAAATTGGTCTCCAATTCTTCAGCTCTTTTTCATCTCCGCCTTTATGAATAAGTGTAATGACTCCTTTCCTTTGCGAAACTGAAATCACCTTATTTCTCATTACATACTTTACCAATGAAGAAAATTCATCCCCAATTACATCCCAATTCTCTAAATAAAACTCTACTGGCAGACCATCGATTCCAGGTGTACGATTCTTCTTAAAACTTTTGATAACTTTCAAAATTTCCCCTTTTGAATAATCCTTATTCAGTTCTTCCCTATCACTGTCATCAAGCTTTATTTTTAAGAAGGATAAAAACTTTTCTTGCATTTCATTATTAACTGGCCTTGAACTATATAACTCAGAATAAAAGGAATTTACATAATTATTTATACTAGCCGAGGATTGAAGTTTATTCCCCTTATTATCTTTTAAACAAGTAATTACTTTCTTCGCCATGAATTCTTGCTGTTTAGCTATTACAAATTTTGAAACTTTCTCATTATTTTGAAGATTTAGCATACGGGATCGAACCTTGATACCTTCTGCAAATTCATCTCTTATTTCCTCAATTTTCTTTTTTTCACATTATTGATTTCTAACATGTTAGGATTTCCGGTCTGATAAGAAGCCTCATATAAGTATCGTAGTCTACTTTCTAACAAGTATAACATACCAAATCTCTGTTGTCTCTTAATAGAACAAGATTTCATATAAAACTTTTTAACTTCCTCTTTAACCAGAATATCCCACCACAGTAATATATTAGCATAATCGTCCCTTTTCCTCTGTAACTCAGTCCACTTTTGTTTAAAGTTTTTTTGATTTCGGTGTCTGTTAGAACTGAACAATTAAGCTTCCAGTAGGATTTCCCTAACTGTACTACATCAGGTAATCTTATATCACACAGGAAACAAGAGTGGTCTGAAAACGACACTGGAACAGTTCTAGTTTCTGTGACACTATTTCTGTCTATCTGCATATAAATCCTGTCCAGACGCGCTGCATAATTCCCTCTAACAAAGGTGTACTCGGGTAACCTATGACGGATGTTGTGGACATCTTTTATCTTCACAGCATCAACAATATACTTCAAAACTTTCGAAAAACAAGAATTTTTTGGATGTGAAGAGTCTTTGTCATTAATGATACAATTCCAATCTCCCCCAATAATCGCCTTACCACAATTATTCTGTATCAGTGATAACAAATCCTTCTCAAAAAATTCCTCTCTCTCTTTATGGAATTTATTTCCTGAATGAGCATATATATTCACAATATCTATAACCTTGCTTTGATACTTTAACGACACTTTACATAGTCTTGACGTTGGATGTAAATACACATTTTCAACTACTACGTCTAACTTCCTATTAACTAGTACTGCCGTCCCTCCCTTAATATTGATGGTTGGATTTAATATAATTTTATAAAACCTCTCCAAAAACCAAGAGAATCTATGGACTTCACATTATGTTCTTGCAGTAACAGTATATCTACCTTATTGTAAATAATGAATGAGTGTAGTTTAGCCTGCTTGTTAAAACTAGACAAACCATTAATATTAAGGGTTGCAATACGTAAGAAAATAAATTTTTGAAGTGATCACAAACATTATTCCAAATCAACCAAGTTTTCTGTAAACATGGGGGCTCCTTCGGCACGAATTTCAGTTACTGTATGTTCTAGATATTCATCGTCTTTTTTTTCACTAAACTTGTTGTCGTCACTATTCCTTTTAACATTGCCGTCAGCATGTACTTTCCCCATTTTAGTCTCCTTCCCTTTCAACGTAAATGTCTCGACCGATCTTTTCAACCCTAGGGAGCCCTGAATTCTCTTAGGTATTTTTTTTCCTGATGACTAGTTTCCCGTTACTCTCAATTGAAGAAACAATATCATACTCGTCGCTTCCATCCGTACTTTCAGCCCCTAATTCCGTTTTGATCCCTTGTGTTGAACCTTCAGCATAAGAGGAATTGTCATCTTCACTTTTCAAAACATCAGGTGTATTTTCCTCACTATAGTCAAATAAATGGAATAGCTCTTTATGTACAGAATCATCCGATTTATAATCCACATGTACATCAGCCACGGTTTTGTTTATCAGTAACACATTTGGACTACTATTGTCCTCAATATTTTCCCTTCTAAACCATAAAGGGACATAGGGTATTTTTGACACTGAGATGTCATTACTTCCATATTGAAGTTGGTAACCAATTCCATTGTATCCTGCTTCCTGTTCATAACAGTATCCTCGATAACGTTTCCATTATCATTTTCCTTTGGCTTAATGTCTCGACATTTTCACTAGAAGAGTCCCCTGTCGATCTTCCTCCTGGCGATCTTCCTCCTGTCGATCTTCCTCCTGACGAACTTCCTCCTGACGATCTTCCTCCTGACGATCCTCCTCCTGACGATCCTCCTCCGTTCGTTCCTCCTCCATTCGATCCTCCTGCCCTTGTCTTCTCACTTCTTTATGCTCCTCTTGTTCCTCTACCGAGTCTTGCGTTTGAACCTTATTCCCCTGTACTTCTTCCTGAACTTTATTATTTGCCTGGTCATTCCGCGAATTATCCTTCGAATTGCATTCATTATTTTTCATCGGTAAAACTGGAAACTCCTTTTCATTTTCAGTCACAATTTCTTCTGCAGTACAATTAGCAGCCAAATGGCCTTCTTTTCCACATTTGATACAAGTGCGTGTTTGTCCGCGATAATAGAACCACAAAAAAAATCTACCAAGTCTCAACGTCGAAGGAATAGGCTTCTTTAGAACCATCAACGCAGTTCTGTTACCATTGTTCTTCCCAGCTAAGGTGCCAGATGTATAAACCTGGTTTCTAATACTAAATACCTTACCATATGACGAGAGAGTCTTACTTAAGTCTTCATTGGTTAGCTCAAATGGTGCATTTTTAATAGTGACAATGATTTTACTTGTTGATAGATTAACAATTTGAATGCTGACCTCTTTATTATCTAAAGCGAGAATACGTCCTTCATAGTCTCTCATGATTCTCTCGAATTCTTCAGCTGCATGGTCTTTAAATTTCACTATTATCTTACTGAATCCAACTTGTTGAACTCCATAAATGTTCATAAAATTGGCTTGAATCTTTCCTAATATACCAAATACATCATCCGTGTCAGCACGCTCATTTTCCAGGTATTGAATTCCAAAGGAGTTCTTCCTTCTGAAAAACTCCACCATTCTGGATAAGGCCATGGTGTGTTGTTTATAGTTGGCAAAACTGCGTTGCCATGGCAACCATAAGGAAATCGGGACGGGGTAGAACTTCTTTGAAGTTCCCCCGGCCTTAAAACTCACTGTCACTTTCTTTACACTGTTAAATCACTGTCACTTTTATCTTCAAAACAATAACTGCAATTCGTTGCACCAATATGCTCACTCACATGAGCTGAAACCTCCTTGGAATAGCCAAAAACACACCAAAATATGACAGCCAAATTCACCGAACCTTCTCCAACCATTCAGTGTTGCCACCTCCAATGTATTATCTATTCCCCAAAGTATAATGGAGATTATTGCGTTTACTATACTAAAAAATTATTAAAATATTGTATGGCGTAAACCGTAAAGGACACAATTTACTTCTAATTTTGATACGATATAATTATGTGGATACGTATGCATGTGTATATATGTATATATATATATATATATATATATATATATATATATATATATATATATATATATATATATATATATATATGTATATATATGTGTGTGTGTGTGTGTGCGCACCATTACAATCATATAAGAAGAATGTAGGCCCTCTGTGTGTACTTCCATCCTGAATAATACTCTACACAGAAAAAATGTCTGAAAAACATAAGTAGTTGTTAATAGATTTGGCAACATAAGACTAGCAAGGTCTCGTGCTCTTAAAGAGAATACTTCGGAGTTACTTGAAAATACTCGTATATGTTAAGAAGGGCGGTGTCAATGGTAAAAAAGGCACTTTACAGCAGCAGCACTTGCTGTAATATGAGAATGCCAGGTACGAAAGGGACGGTTTGCATACAGAGAGAGAGAGAGAGAGAGAGAGAGAGAGAGAGAGAGAGAGAGAGAGAGAGAGAGAGAAAGAGGAGGAGAGGATGGTGTTAGCTGAGCAACTGGCATCTTTTAATGGGTACTTGGTCATTTCAAAGTTTATTTGTTTTAGAATTTGCCAAGTTGTTTGAAGGATTCTTGGTCGTTATGGGCATGAGTCTAGTTCTTAGATATTTCGTGGTTGGTGCCCTTCCTCTTAGATGTGCAAAGTATATTATTGAAGAAGGAATATACATATTCATGGTACCAATACATCTATGTGAATTGAAGATTCACAAACAAAGAGGATTTGATCCCACTAATTAGTCAGCCAAAAATTTAAGCATTAATGCTAATTTCCCGATGAAATCACTTTTGTCTACGATCTTTAACAGCCTAAAGTTTAGCCATCATTGATGGAACCCGCTAGGGATAGTTACAAGTAAATGGAGTGAGAGTACGGGCATTGAAAGCTCCCATTAAGCTTTGTTATTTAACATATCCTTTAATTCCAGTTTGCCCCATTTTATAAAGAATTAAAATTATCATCATCTTTGATGTCCGGAAGAATGACCAGCTGAAAACAATCGTTCTATAATGATCTTAACAAGTCAATTATCTCTTGTCTTTTTTGAAGCTCTGCGTGTTTGTATTTTTATCGTTTACCTTTCTTAGGGTAAATTAAGATTGACGATGAATAGACGCTGTTATAAAATGCACATCATTAAATTAAATACAACGAAATATTTACATATGAATGAAGGTATATATATAAATATATATATATATATATATATATATATATATATATATATATATATATATATATGAATGAATGTATATATATATATTATATATATATATATATATATATTATATATATATATTTATAATATATATTTAAAAGATAGCTCTCTTTGTGAGTGTTTTTTTTTTTGAAATAGCTACCTCCAGTGTTTATGCAAATTAAGTAACTGCAGTAGTCCCTGCTCCCCGGGCTTCCACATTCATGGAATGGAGTTCGATCGTTAGAGGATGTGCGTTTCCTTCTTATGCATTTTGCATGGTGCTCCCAATAGTGCAGCGGGCAGTTCAATTTGAGAGCCCTTTTCACGGCGAGTTGCTAGGAAAATATTTGCTTGTGTACCTATCTTACGTTTCAGTTTTCTGTAAAAGAAAACTATTGAGATGGCGTTCTCTGTCAGTCCGCACTTTTTCTGTCCGCCCTCAGATCGTCAAAAAATTACTGAGGCTAGAGCGCTGCAAATTGGTATGTTGATCATCCACCCTCCAATCATCAAAAATACCAAATTGCAGCCCTCTAGCCTCAGTAGTTTTTATGTTATTTAAGGTTAAAGTTAGCCCTGATCGTGCGTCTGGCACCGCTAAGTCCAATTCTGGAGGCGTCTCCAACACACCATTTCTTGACTGCATCTGGGGAGCAACTGAGAGTGAGCGCTACCCGGTCGTAGCTGAGAGTTTCATACTGCAGCACATCGAGAGTTTCATACAGCATTATACACTGTACAGAGAAATCGATTGCGCCGAAGAAAATGCTGCACGTTTTTTACTTTCTGATATTTTTTCCAGTCTTATTTGTTAAAATCTACCTTTTTTTATTCCCACAAATCAAGTGCCA
>NC_089744.1:72326379-72343879 GCF_040412425.1 Macrobrachium rosenbergii | reverse complement strand
AGCGCGAACATTTAAGCGTTCAAGTGAATTCACATTGAAAGTTTGTTGAGATTCTTTCAATTTATTCAAGTTTTAAATCTTTATTAAGACATTACTATAATGATTACATTTCTGCTACTTTGTCTCAAAATCACTCAACATGAACAAAATCATAATAAAAGAAACAAGGAAATTCCCTGTTCGTTTATAAAGGTTTACTTCCGCAACTCATAAACTTGGAGGGTTCTCTACATGCCCATAATTTTAATTGATAATGAAGTCCTCTAACTTATGCCTTGCTGTTTATAAAATAAGAATGAAACGTGCTCATTTTGAAACTTCTTTAGTACCTTTCTCAAAGGTATCAATTTTGATACAGAAATTGATGTTCCCCAATTATTCTCAGGGACCAGGATACTTATAAGTTCATATTCCCATTCAAAAGACTACCGTTGAATAGCTAATTAGCATTAATATAATCATCAGTTTGCGCATTTCTATGTTAGCAAAGAAATGACCGATCTACCGATCCACAATGAGCTTTTCACTGTAACTGCAAAGGCATCCTATGATCCACTAACTGCAGGTGACCTCAGACAGTCCAACTTTGTGCTGCTGTGCGTTACTGGTCGTGGCTTCATCACATTAAGGTGTTAGAAGAAGTTTGCACTTAACCCGCACACTTATACTGATGATAATGAACAAAGTTTGATAGAGATGTTAGTGACAATTTATTCTAAAATGTTGTACTAGGTTTCACCAGTTGTGAATGCTTTCATAATTAGTCCAACACTGTGATACAGTGCACTTGCAACTACATCTTGGCTTATTTGTTTAACGCAAACTTCGCAATGTCTGCCGCTGAACGACAAGTCTATTCTCTTGTTTTTGATGAAATAAAATGAAATTATGCAATCATGACGGGTCAAAAAATTTCCAGTTCCCTGTCCAGACACCATTATTTTGAGTTTCAAGCATTCTCTGTCTCGGATGACTGAGCTTTTGTTTAGAGAACAAAAGTCGAAATAATGGGTCATGGGTTATCAATCTCGACGAGCGATAAAAAAAAAAAGTGCCAATATATTCAAGAGTGTCCTCAGGCGAATTGTAAATCTATTCAGGTAGTGAGATCTTCAAAAATCGAGTGCCCCCCCCCCCCCTCTTCCACCACCTCCTCACACATTGGATAACTGAGTTTTTCTGAAGCGCTCCATATTGTACACCTAAAAGCAAAGAAATTATTTAGAAAATAACTCAATTTAAGATCGTTTATCTGTACATAGTAGACTAAATGCTTGAGAAAATTAACTCTCTATAAATTCCGGTATAATATTAATAAATACACACTAATTTTAACATTTTAATTACATCAAAATTTTTGTGAATTTTTAAAGCTGGAAATCTGGCACGGCTTTGCAGATGATTTGCGTATGGTCTGGCAGTTATAGCTCCATTTTTTAGCCTCTGATCAACGTAAAAGTTTATAATTCTAAGAGGAATAAGATATTCTTTGTAAAAGATAGGAGAGAATATCATAGAATAAATAAACAAAGCAAAGCTGCGAAGTCCAACATATTTAAATTCTAACTAAACAAGCAAAAAAGAAAGATTGATAAATAAACTGCTTTCTCAAACCTCTTGTTTCAAAGTCATTACATAACATGCGACCTAAACGGTGCATATATATGCTCTTGTGGTTGTGCATGGACTCGTGATGAAGTAGAATAATTTAAAAGAATATTTACGTAGAAAACATTATTACTACCATGAAACGGGAGAACAAAGCAATAATTATGCCATGAACACTCAGAACTGAAAATTATATCACTCGTATGTAACAGAAAATGTCAAGTTTAATGCAGCAAAATAAAATGCTGTGTTGATGTGACAGTGGAAACAATGGAGCAAAGATAACAATAACAAAATAAAAAAAAAAAAACTAGAAGTAAATTTGGATCCAAGGCTTATTTACTAGAACACTTGAGAATTATCAGTTACACTTTCCCGTTGCGTTAAGATGTTTAGAGATCTTCTGTTAGTTTTCCTCTGCAAAGTCCGTGTGTTTCAATTCGTTAATTGACTTGTTAAATTCCCCACTTAGAACTCCCTGGCTTTGTGGAATGTAGGTTTTAAAGACAGGAATTCCTCCCACCCCCCAAAAAATGAACGGTTATGGAAGTCATAATGGGGAAAAAAATGAATTGCTGAACATTCTGTTATTCAGAAAGTTGGTCTTTGGTAACTCATCCGCCCCAGAGCTTATGAATACGAAGAGCAAGAAACGATAAGAAAGGAAAACGAAAAATCCACCAATGGATCTTGAGAGAGCATTCGAACGGCACTCGACCTCCGGGTCAGGCCTCGAGGAGTCATGCATATAGACAATAGGCTTTACTGATTTCCGATTCTGCCAAACACTCACTTAGGATCCAGAATTTTTTATTTATTTTTTTATTTTTTTGCTCAGAGCTGCTTTGTTTTGAGATAAAGGATCCTTTTACGTGAGAGAGAGAGAGAGAGAGAGAGAGAGAGAGAGAGAGAGAGAGAGAGATTATGTAACTGACGACATCTATAGGTACATCCATGATGGAAAAAGCCCTGCGGCATTATGTAACAAAATACACTTCAAACGGTTTTCACAGACATACAGTATATGCAATAAGATATTTGGGATTCATATGATGCTATAGGGAAGATAAGAAATGTCGCCGAAAATGGAATCTACTTTTACAGATGACATCTAACACTATCATTATAAATATTTTAGTATCCTCACTGCTGCTGACATTATCATCGCTCGAGTAATAATGATAATAGTTGTAACCGAGGTTTGTTTTAATTTTCATCACCATTTTACACTTTTTACTGTCATGATTAAATGGCCAGGTAAACCGAATAGTTGAGATGAAGACAAAGCTTTGAACGCGTTTAATCTTTTCTGCTGCAAGGTGAAGGTACATATGATCATCTTATCATCCAGTAACCTTTTGCATAATATATTTGATGAGAGAGAGAGAGAGAGAGAGAGAGAGAGAGAGAGAGATTTTGAGATAGAACCTTTATAAAGAGATGAGAGCTTTTTATAGTAACAGATATGATATATTTATAAATATACATATATATTTTATATATATACCCTTATAAAGACAGTTTTTATATAACAGAGAGGCAGACACTCTGCTATCCGTGTAGACATCCCGGGATTATATGTAATCAACGGATATATGGATGTTACAGACTAAATATATATATAAAACAAAGCCACTATAACATATATAAAATATAATATATATATCACACGTCTCGAACTATATATAATATATATTATATATATATATAAGGCATATATATATATATATATATATATATATATATATATATATATATATATATATATAATTTATATTTATATATATATATATATATATATATATATATATATATATATATATATATATATACATATTTATAAGACATAAATTCTAATTAGATTCATTTTAAAAGAGAGGTGTAGGTAAGCACTTCGTATTTTAATACTCAAAGAGATATTTGCAAAATCTTAAAAGTTTTAGATATCTTAAAAGATATTTGCTGATTTTTATTTTTGGTACGAGAATATTTGTTTAGATTTATGACGTCAATGTACTTATGTATCCATGGATGTATTTACATCTTTTCAAAGTTTAGCCGTTTACCGTAAAACGGAAGGCTGGAGAGAGAGAGAGAGAGAGAGAGAGAGAGAGAGAGAGAGAGAGAGAGAGACTTTGAGTCACCATAGACACTTTGACTGAACCATTATGTTAAAAACATCAGCCACTTCTTTCGCTTGCACAATAGGCTCGTCAGTATTGCACTGAATCTTGGCACACACACACACACACACACACACACTCTGTGATATTAACATCTTTGCATCGCCTCCCACAATTACTGGATATTGAAGTCTATTCTCTCCTACTTCCTCGTCTTTAACCCTACTTATTTTGGCATTCACTCCTTTAAGGCTCATATCAATTCCTTCTTATGAAACTCACTCGTCTTCAGTGAATTGTACAACCATTTTTTTTCAATCGTTCTGTTCTAGCATAACTTATGTGTATCTTAATCTTTTCTTCAACCGTATAGCGATGGTAATACACAGAATATTTGACCTATTATTTGACATATTTTTTGTGTTTATGAAACTTTCGATCTAAAAATTGTTCACCGGGTTTTCTTACTTCTTAAAACAAGGAAAAAAAGAGAAAAGAAAAAAAAGCCACTGAGGATACTTGGCCCCTTATTCGACCTCAGGGGGCCAAGAGTTCGGGGCCTTTAATACTATAAAGGAGAGATTTTATTATTGCAGACATTATTTTCTTTGACCTTTCCCCTCCCTTTCCAAGTGCTCTAGTTATTTTTCTTGGGCTTTAGCACGTAACCGCTCATTCTCTCAACGTTTTTATTTCTATCGCGTTTAGTTTGTTATTATCTTGAAAAATTGGTAACTTAATCTAATACCATGTAAAAAATAAGCGAAAAACATAATTGCTACAAGAAAGAAGAGGTAGAAATCCTTGAATAAACAGTAAGGTTGTTTGATTTCGAGATTTTCGCCTGTAATATTTCAGTGAAAAACTGCCTTGTTTTTACTGTTACTTCGGTTTCCCGTTAAGTTGCAACGAACCTTTAATCATGAAGTAAAATATTAATAGGAATATTTTGCTTTTCACGAATAATTCGGTCCCTTAATTATCATTTGCCCGTGTATTGATTCCCATAAAAAAAATATATATAGAATTTACTCATATCGTATTCCTCAACCAGATAAGCAAACGGAATATATGATCATTGTCTTTCAATAATCTTATTATTCATCCCTCAACTCGTAACCAGGATGTGACAGTAATATGTAGATGGAAAGGGAGGGAGGGAGGATGTGAAGGGAAACTAGTGACAGAAAGGACGAACACTGAAGCAGATTATATTTACATTATTGGCATATCGCTTGAATAACTAATTGACAAACAAGGTAATCTCCAAACGACTGAATTAAAATAGCATTCACGTTATGACTGTATCACTCATATTCTTACGTTAATAATTAATCTTATTGCAAAATTTATTTGATTTTCTCCGTCATCGAATTCTATTTATTTTAAGAGTGAATTTCCTTTTTGCTTGGGTTAAGAAGATACCTAATTATTTTTCACAGCATACGGAAAGATCAATTCCATAAAGTATAGCAAAAATATAAAGGAGCCTCTCTGTGGTTATTTGCTCATTTCGTTTCACATTGCGACATCAAAAATATCAATTTCAGTGCCATAGTTCTCACTTCAAGTCTCATGATCATTATCTGTCCTTATCATTTATATCATATTACCTTTAATCCAGTCATTCTGCATTTGTCCTTAATTATCACTTTCCGACCTTTATGTCTGGGATGTCAGAGTTTGCCAAATTAACCTTATTCCAGTTAAGCACGTTTAACATACATTCCTGAAGTTGACAGGCACGGAGGTAGGAAACCGAGGCATTATATGTTGAGAAGGGTTGGCTAAACTGCTTCTAATGGTCAATACAGTGACACACACACATCACTTTGTTTATATATATATATATAGTGATATATATATATATATATATATATATATATATATATATATATACAAATGTGTGTTTGCATGTGTTGATTTGTAATTTGGCAATCAATATGTATGCTATATGTTGATATATATATATATATATATATATATATATATATATATATATATATACAAATGTGTGTTTGCAAACACACTCATGTATCTGTGTTCTATATGTATGTATGCATGTGGATATGTTGAGAAGGGTTGGCTAAACTGCTTCTAATGGTCAATACTAAGTTTGTTGACGTCACTGTAATTTGGTTTCCCATCAAAACTATATATATATATATATATATATATATATATATATATATATATATATATATATATATAAATATATATATATATATATATATATATATATATATATATAAAATATATTCTATATATACTCACACATGTGTGTGTGTGCATATGTTATGTGTGTGCGTCATTTTTATGTATCTGTGTTCTATATGTATGTATTTATGTATGTATGTATGTATGTGGATACGTCAATTCACCTACGTCTAGACCAACATAGAAGTGGAAAACATATGTTTGACTCTTTATGTATCAACTTATGAAAATGGATAAATTTAAAAGACTCAAGACAGATTTAATATGTGATTTAAAGTGTTGAATGGTCAATAAAAATCTAATTCGTAACTTAATATATGTTGAAGCTATAAAATCAGGATTCTGTAGACCTGCTCACGCAATAAAGATGAGAAGCTGTTGCTTTTATGATCTTGGCCAGAAAGTCATTAACCGGAGACCTTTTTTTTCTTGGAAGCTGGCATAGATGAGTCATATAGGTAAGTGCCTAATAAAACGCATTCTTTAAGTCACCCAAAAAAGGATTTTTTTTTTGTATACTTCTAATTATGAGTACAGTTAGTCCGTAAAAAAACACGGTGGTGCATTTTGATGTTTATTACAAAATTTCTTTCCTTCCAGGAATAATCAAACTTCATTTAACTGGGAGATCGTGGAATATTGATAATGCAAGTTATCCTTAGCCTATGCATACTGGTACAACATCACTACCTCACATATTTCAAATAACTGCGTCTGAAGATTTTTTGGTTGATATTCATTGGGTGTCCTCATTCTCAGACAAGCAACCCGACATTGCAGCTACAAAAGACTCCTTCACGCGCGCGCAGCGAGCGGAGAGAGAGAGAGAGAGAGAGAGAGAGAGAGAGAGAGAATATGAAGGATGAAAAGAAGCGAGACTGTGACGACCCAAATGCTGCCGTAAGAAGAGAACAAATAGGACGGCCAATGTCTTACAGCCCCTCATCTCTCACCGAATGTCAGGGGGATGTTTCCTCTTCTCAGAGGAAGAAGGAATGGGAGAGAAGAGGAATGTCGATCCCTAATAAACGTTAAAATTCGGAGAAAGAAACGTCAAAGGTCAAAGTGTTTCCTTGACTTTTATGAGAGTGTGCAATCTTTATTCAGAAGTGGAACTGTCTCCCCCAAAAATGATGTGTTCTTGATCGCATATGTTACAAGCTGCACAAGGAGTCGAGCAGTCGATTTAAGGAACGAAAATAACTGACAAAAGACATTTTAAAGAATCTGCTAGTAAAATGGCAAATTTTTGGGATTACAGTAATAAAAACTAATCATAGATCTTATTAAATATTAGATTGCTAATTATATATTTTTTAAATCGTTTCATGACACAAAAGCATATGAAGTTTTGAAATGAGAACCATAACAGTATCTGCACACATAAGGCAGTGCTGATCTCTCTCTCTCTCTCTCTCTCTCTCTCTCTCGTTACTTTAGATAACGAAATTCTATTTTGTTTTTTGCATCCCACCTTTCTCTCTCTCTATTGACCTTCATAGCTTATGTGATTATATCTCTTATATCAGTTCACCCTCTCTCTCTCTCTCTCTCTCTCTCTCTCTCTCTCTCTCTCTCTCTCTCTAAAACAGGTGTATGTGTCCCTATTTCATTACTCTCTGAATGAAGTTGATTTCACTCTAATTAAGGAAACTGCAAAATATGAAGCAATTTTCTCAATTTCCGCCCTTCAGATACAGGAGGAAAGAAGTTTATAAAGCTCATTTCTTGATCAAAAAGCCTTAGATTATACATGAAGAGATAGTTAATTAACCTTTTCCATTAAGTATTCCTTCACTAGAGCTGTTTGTTTCTGCGAGAAAGATCAAGGTTCAGGGTGGGGATTACATGCGTTTCTTTGTATGCTGTGCTTCAAATTGAAATATTAGAAACAAGAGATTGCTTTTCGGATCTAATGCGAGAATTAGAGTCTTCAGTACTTCCATATACACTTTTCATAACCAAGCCACTGATACATATTGAAAAATTTATGAAGATTACGAATATGGCCACAATACAGTATCCCAGTTACATCAAAGTCTTATCTTTTCATGACATGATTAATTTTTGTACTACTACTACTACTACTACTACTACTACTACTACTACAATAATAGTAATAATATCTACAACAAACCTCATTTTGAAATAAAATGTGCAAAAGTACATTTTTGCTATTATTCCAGTTTGGTGTTAAAAATGCGGCTATTTTATAAATATGAATTTTCGTATATTGTAATTGTACAGCTTTTGGGTAGAGGTATTGGAAGTACAACGATGTAGATAAGAAAAAGTGGATTTACTTTTATACTATTTAAAAACCATTAGATATAGATATTACATTTGAGAACCTATAGATTGCCCAGGGTTCATGTCTTCAGTAGAATAAGTAATTTGCTTTAAATACTGACACTGTGTGTTGCTGAAAATATCTTGAGACAAACAGTCTGCATAACTATACTATCCTCATTGACAAACTATTAAAATTATCTATTAAAAATCTGTATTTTACAGCAGTGGCTTCTAACTTCTCGATTTCCTCATGCAACCTGGAAACCCGTTACCATGAAAGTCTTAAATTCAGAAGGAAGTAAATGGGCTCTTTTCTTGGGAGGATTCAGACATACTTCACGGAATGTTTGTATTGCTGTTGACACTTGCCTACTTACTGTGTGAGTTCTTAGGTGACATGCCTACTGACGAAATGGTTCTGTTATTTCCAGTGTTAGTTTTATTCACTGGAAAAGAAATCCTGTTACGTCTCTCCTCCATTAAATATTCATTATTAGGTAATTTTTCATAGGAATGAAGAGAGAAAATTAAACCTTATTGTAAATAACTATTTATCTAATTAATATCCGTTCTTTTAGTTTTCTTACCCTCTTGAAATTTATGATATGTTGTATCTGTCTTTTATATATATATATATATATATATATATATATATATATATATATATATATATATATGTATATATATACTATATCTCTATATATAATAAGAAGGCCCATAAAACACTATTTAAACGTTGAAACCATATATTTCGGGCACTTGTTTCTGTGCCCCTGTTTTCTGTTAGAATATGGACAGGTGGAAAGTTACAATGCGTATATACAAAAACATGAAGGTGTGGCCTTGGGCCTCCGATGTTAAGGAGGTGGCGTTTCTTAAGAAGGAGGAGATTGACCAAATTCCTAGTGGTTTGGCCTCATTAGCTCCGTTGGCGATGGATCGCGTTGTGTTTCTTGGGTCATCTTCTTCAAAAGGGTGCGAGGATTAAGGTGTCAATAGTCCAGATTTCCAATGTCACTCCCTGACTGAGTTCATATTGTTGGTTTGATTGATGATAGCAGATTCAGCATCTTTCTTTTGTACGGACAGCTACTCTTGAAAACCAACTCCAACCCCACTCCAGTTAATGACATGCCCTGTATTTCTAATATGTAGGAAAATTCCCGAACTCTCCGAAGCGTAACGTACTGATCTTTTGTGCTCTGTTATTCTTTGCGAGCGATCTACTGTCCTTACCATAAATGTCATGACAATTTACTAAGAGTATCTTGTAAACTCCGGCTTCTTCCCTTTTTGTTAAGTATACGTTAACGACGAACTCCCGATGGATTTGGGATGGAAAATGAAAGGATTATCAGGGCAGGTTGCTCGGTGGCCCCTTTTGGATGTTTTCATCGTATGGAAAGCTTTATTTTGTTGTTGAAATCTATTTGTCTGTTGTGAGTGGGACCTCTGCTTAGTATATTTTATTTGGCTATTAATAGCCCTCTCGATAATGTGTGGTGGATAGAGCAGTTTGCGTTAGGTGTTGGCGGATCGTGTTAAATTCTTGATCCAGGTACTCATTTAAGACATATCCTAAGTCTCTGAGGAATGAGTTGCACCCCTACCATGATTTTTACGGAGACGTCGTGGTAGCTTAAGAAATGAGTGTAAAGAGACAGCGAAGGTGGGTTTTCTATATACTGTAAATGCATACCTGTTTCTTTGCTTATGATCAGTACATCTAGGAACGGCAGTTTTCCGTCCTTTTCCCATTCTGTTTTAAATTTTATGGTCGGAACTAGCGAATTTAGCCTATTAAAAAATTCCTTAAGTCCCCCAGCTATTGTCCCAGAAAGTAAGATATCATCTACATATCTAAGCCAGATCATGTTATGGGGTTTGATAGACGACAAAAGTTCTGTTTCGAAATATTCCATGTACAAGTTTGCTAGAAGGGGTGATAGGGGACTTCCCATGCTGCCAAATTTTTGTTTGTAAAAAATTACCATTGAAAGAAAACACGTTGTTAATTTACACGAGGTTGATAAGTTTTAAAGTTTTATCTATGCCAAGAGGAAAATGGTCTTCATATGGTTGCTTAACTTCCTCTCTAAGAAAAACAACACGTCGGCAATCGGGACTTTAGTAAATAATGAATCGACGTCTAGACTGAGCAGTTTGATGTTGTTTGAGGGATGTTTAAACTATTAAATTTTTGTATGAAATCTTCTGCATGTTTGACGTGGGAGGATGAAAGGTTCCTAGAAAGGGTGATAACAAGTTGCGAGCCATTTTGATAATTTGTACATGAAGAGCCCCTATGATATTATGGGGCGTAAGGAACCATCTTTATGTGTTTTCAGAGGCCGTAAAATAGGGGAGAAGAGGTTGATTACCTTGAATGTCTCTAAAGTAATTCTATGTCTTTTTATTGCCCCTATGGTTCTAACTGATTTGTTAAACTGAGCAGCAATATTTGTTGTGGGATCTTTCGTTAATTTGTCGTAGGTCTCCGCATCGTTTAAGTTCTTGAACTTTATTGAGTGTATGTCTCCTTGTCTAACAAGAACTATTTTTTCCGTCTTTGTCAGATTTTGTGATGATGATATCCCCCTTTTTCTTAAGCCCAACTAATGCATTTTGGAATCTTTTCAGGGCCCAATTTTTGTTGTTATTTTTGCTCCAAGACATTTAACTTAAAATGCCCTTTGAGACAATACTCTTTCTTGTCATAGTTGTTTTTGCAAAATGTTTTATCAAAGCAACTAGGAAATTAAGATTACTCGGGACCGGGTTTTGGAGGCAGATATGAAACTCCAAGATTTAAACGGTCTCTGTTCTTCTGCTGAAGAACAGACCGTTTTAAATCTTGGGTTCACTCTAAAACTGGTCCCCAGGTAATATGTGGTGCTTTGACTCTTGCAAACAACTATGACAGAAAAGAAGGCATGTCTCAAAGGCATTTGTAAATGTCTTTGAGCAAAAATAACAAAATTAGCTCCAGTAGTTAACAAGAAAAAAAAAGGGAGGACTCATCATCACAAATCTGTTTAAGGCTGAATAGTTCTGGTGAGAACACTCCATCATCAGAGTGTTGGAGAACCTGACAAACGAAGATCCCACAACTGTGTTGCTGCTCAATTCTTTAAATCAGTTAAATGAGAGCAATAAGGCAGCAGAATCCACAGAAGATTCAGGTAATCCTCTATTTTGACCTCCCCAGCGTGAGTTCCACGCTTGTAATATGTGAATATCACTCGCAGACTGTTGTCACCCTAAGAGACAGCCTCCGTCAACATCTGAAGGTAAAAAATCTATGTGGCTTGTCACTGTTCAATTTGTCAACCTTCATTGTCGTTGTTGCAAGAGTCCCAGGTACTACGACAATCATTTTTTCTTGGGAAGGAAGTTGTCATATGAAGCCATTTTCACTCTTGGCAACAAATAAACTAAAAACTTTATGCTCTGTGGCACAACAGTCTTTTCTTTCAATGTTGAGCACACAAACAAGAACTGGCTGGCGGAGAATACTGTCACCCAGCAAACTGTACGTAGGTATTTCGAGCAAGGCTTTATAGTATCAACCCCGCAACATGATCTGGCAAGTCCTCTGTAGATATCACTGCAGGACAGCAGAGACACTGGAGGCACAATGAGTAAATTCACTTTCATAAGCTTAGAAACGAAATGAAAAAGGACGAGCTGCCGTTCTAAATGTTACTGATCATGAAAAACAGTTTCAATCGACGACTGGCTCCGCAGCTACTGTGCTCTACATTCATTTCTTAAGCTACCACGTCTCGTAAAAATCATGGTAGTGCAACCTGTCCTCAGAGAGACTTAAGATATAATTCAAATGATACTGAATCGAAATTTTAACACCGTCGCGCTTTAACACTGGCTGCTGTCACCACGCAAATATCGGAAGATATAATAAAGCAAATAAATACTTTACGAAGTCCCCATACAACAATTCAAAATAATTTCGGCAACAAAATAAACTTCCATGAAAATCAAAAGGCTGCCGAACTCAGTTCTGTAATCCTTTCATTCCATTGTCCATCGGAAGATCAACAGACCAATAACATGTAACAAAGGGAAGAAATAAGATTTACAGATATAAATGTAATGGTAATAAATGACATTTATGTGAGTTGAGTATATATAACGAGCCGCAAAGATTACGCTCCGGAAGAGTTCGAATTTTTCACGAAGCAGAAATACGGGGGCATGTCGTCAACTGGGTGAAGGCTTGATTGATTTTCAGGTGGCTGTCGCAGAAGATGGCACGAATCTGTATCATCAATCAAACAACGCGTTTGTCAGGACGTGAAATCGGACGCCGTTATTACGCTCGCGAAAGAGATGACAGCTGCGAACTCTGGAGCGCAAACGAACTAATGAACCGCAGAAGTCGTCTCTTCTTGAAACGCCGCCTCTATCGACTGAGCACGCATGTTTTAACTACCATTGTAACACTCACCTATCCTGTTCTACCGTGTTGAGGGCACGAAACAAGTGCCAGCGTGTTTCAACGTTTAAATGGTGTTTTATGGAGCCTTCTACTATGTTACACTGGCGTATTGCAGGAAGGGTGTTATATATATATATATATATATATATATATATATATATATATATATATATATATTTAAGAAGAAGCAAGATGACCTGTCTCCTTGTTTCCCTAACAGTATCTCTCCTGCCTCATTTCTTTCGTGGTTTCTGTTCCTGTAAGGAATGATCTCCCGTCTGCCTCCTGCCCTATCCTTAATTATGACAATGATCCAAATTCAAATTCCTAAGTATTTGTTGCCGATGCCTCCTGGTTGTGCAATGTTGCACACATTTAGTCTAGAAATGTCTGATCTTATCAAGGCCAATTTCGGCAATGCATTTAACTGAAAACGCAAAATCGAGTAGGCTTAAACTTCAATGAATCATAATTTCTGTCGTCTTGATTTTCGAATAAAGAATATAAAAACCAATCCTCAATATTTTCTACATATTTCTGAGAGAAAGCTACCCTAATTTGTCTTGTGAATGTGGTATATTTCACCGTCAAATCCACACTAAAAAGAAAGGGGAAAAAAAAATCCTTGAATAGAATATGTCTTTCTTGGGAGAGCGCTTTATAATTTCTTTCCTTTGAAAGGGTTGAACCAAAGGCAGTTTATCTAGGCATTGACGACACAACCTTTTCTTCTATAGAGCTCTATTCCTTCCGCAAGGGGACCCGATTTCTTTGCCTGAGTCTGTTTTCTTTGGTCTAGAAAAGAAAATCTTGCTTATCTGGAGCCAATGTACGGAACCTAACATAATTACATCAGACGGAAAGCAGTTCAACGGTCCATTCAATATAAGAGTTTCTGCAGCTGTGCTTCTCTCTCTCTCTCTCTCTCTCTCTCTCTCTCTCTCTCTACTATCAGCATACCTGCATCTCTCTTAGGTTTTGTTCCGTCTCTCTCAACTTCTTTCATATTAAACATAATTGTATGAAAATGAGATACGTATTCAGAAAGAATACGCAAAATATTCTTTCATTTACTGAAAGATATTTCACAAATGAATTGTGGAAATACATTTTTCTAATATAAATCTAGCAGTAACAAAAGTTTCCATGGGTGTCAAAAACGGTATATTCGCTGCTATCAACTCTTTCTCAAAATTGTGTATCATTGTCGATAGACTAAAGAAAAGGGAAGGGGAGTGAAAAATGCATTTGCAAAAAATGATATTTGGCATATTACCAAGAGGCCATCGAAATGTCAGCAGGAAACGTCAAGTGAAGATTCAAGAACGTCTCACTACTCATGCGCGGATATACAGTATGCTCAAAAACTACTAAATAATATAAGCGAAAACTTGACAACTGTTAAAGTATTCTATCAGATTCAACAATTTATTACATCTTATCGAAGATGGAAGCCAATAAATAAATAAGAGTAACTGATTTTTTTATTTATGACTTATTTCTAAAAAGATAGAAAAGTGCCGAGAGTATTAGGAATACGTCAGAGCTTTCACAATACACCAAACGTCTTTTGAGGGTTTTCATCCTGCATATATTTCTTAAAGTAACTGTGTACCATTCGTTTAATTATGACCCTTTCGTAAAGCAATTAACGATTATCAATTATTTTCCCGATTTCATCTTCACACAGGAATGGAAGCACTCATGAGAGGCTATAAAAAACATAACCGAAGATATCTCCAGTCTGGGCTGACGAGTGCTGATTCTGTTAAATTTGCCAGGCCCTTTCAGTAACAAGCACTGAGAGAACTCCATCATTTGCTATCCACTAAAACATTATGTTGCTGTCAGCCACCTTTCTCTAACCTTCCGCCAAATCAGCCAGAAGACAGAGGTCCGACCTTCCCTTTCCAATCCAAGAAAGGGTGCCAGAATGTTCTGCGTCCCGTACAAAGAAGAGATGAGCAGTTGGCAAAGGAAAAAATTGTGGATTGGGGAGGGACTGGAAAGAAATAGGATCAAACAATGAATGATGGATTAAGAAAATTATTAATTTATATGAGTGAAATGAA
This sequence comes from Macrobrachium rosenbergii, assembly GCF_040412425.1. Classification (NCBI taxonomy): domain Eukaryota; kingdom Metazoa; phylum Arthropoda; class Malacostraca; order Decapoda; family Palaemonidae; genus Macrobrachium; species Macrobrachium rosenbergii. Next base: position 72,329,108 of record NC_089744.1, on the reverse strand, counting down.
TGACGAAAGATATGTGAATAAAAAAAATCCATTTCGCAATTCTCATTCAATAAAGAAGAAAACTGCTTCAAAATATTCAAAGTTCTGAAACGCTGTACATTGGTCATTAGCACATTTACAGTATTATTTCTTTGAATAACAATACTTAAAAATGTCGACTGTAAACCTCCCTTTCTCCATAGAAGACTATTCTACCCCGTTAGCTAGAAAATATTCTTTAAATAAAGAGGTTTTGGCATAAAAATTAAATTAATGAAAGAGGAGTTTAGAACCTTCGATGTTTGATACGTTGATTAGGGAGATTTTGTTTATACTTATCTATTTCATGCTTAATGAATCTTCTCTCTAAAAAAAAAAAACTTTTCCTAGGTCACCAAAATTAAGAACTTAAATATTATGAAGAATTGGGTGGGTTGCTGACAGGGCCAAATAAATTATTTTTCTAAGTTTTGGGTATGTCTAGGAATTTCAATTTAAAATGTTTTTGGTCTCCAACTAAACAAAATAATAGAAATTACTTTCCCTTTTTTGGATATGGCGGGTTATCATCGTGAATTAAACTTGCCAAACTTCTGCTGTGCTTCAGTATCCTTTAACATACCATATTATTCATCACTCACCGCAATATAGGCCTATGCTAGCCTCGCATCTTTTATTAGCCATTAATCTTAATGCTGTTCAATAGCAATTGGTTTTGTTTTTCTAATAATGCTATCAAACATCTTTTAGCTGGAATAATAAAACGTCGACGGCTTAAAGTGTAAAAATCTACAAACAAATTCCAGGATGTCAAGCAAACTTTCTGGACTGGCAAACAAGTTTCTTATCAACTGTCCAGTAATCTATATCATCTAAATACCCTGTAGGCGTTGTACTAGATATTCAATAGTCGTGGAAAATATTTTTGTACAATAATTTGTTTTCCTACCTACTTGTGAATATTGATTCATCGAAAGAATGTCTCAGGTTTCCACAATTCATCTCAGATCCTTTCTTATATCTTCCCAAGATAAGGAGTCACATTTCTCCTCAGTGGCTTATTGGATGCTGATCTTCCTCACTCCGGGGACGCCCCTATTTCCTCCGCGACAGAGAATCAGAACACGCGCCTCACTTGATTAAAGTCTGTGAAATGAAAATAACACTTATGTAAGTCTGAACTCGCTCGCTGGAAAAATAATGGAACGACATTTGATTACCCTACACCTTCAATTTTGCTCCTTTTACTGCGTTGCTGAGTTGGAATTAACGCTGAATATAACGGCCGCTTGGTCTCTGGGGTCCAAGACAAGGAAATGGAATTTCTCAGCAGCTACCCGCTGAGAGTAGAATATTTATATGATGATTTCAAGAGACGCCCAGCATTATTGATATTCTTTTATCTCAAATTATTAATTTTTTTCTTTAAGTGTAAGTTCGATTCGATAAACTTTGAATGCAGGTAGCTGTGTGGACACAAAATAATTTGGGTGACATATTAGTAAATGTGAATGTTACTCCTGTCTTCTGAGAATTCATTGATAATTTTGTAAGTATAATCATAGGTTAAGAAAACCGCAAGTTTATACATGGCAAATGATGTACTGATGTGACCGATTAAATCTACACTTATATTTATATAACTGAATCGCAAAAATATGGAACGTGATGAATATGTATATAAGTAAAATCCTGAAAAGAAAGGAAAACAATGGGACTATGCAAGGCCTTTCCGACTTGTTGTCGAAGGCAACGCAATATATTCTTCGCTTCCCTTCAAGTTTTGTCTTTATATATATATATATATATATATATATATATATATATATATATATATATATATATATATATATACATATACCTCTAACTTCCAGACAACAGCTCGAAAGAACAATCAAGGCAGACCAGGAAAGGCACTGTCCTTATGCATTTATTATAATATGCCGACGTTTCACAACTCCTCATAGTTGCATTTTCTAGGCTTCTGAAACAGCGAACATGGCAATCAGTAAATTAAAATTAAAATCTGTTAATCAAATTACGAATTACAATAAAACGTTCACATTAATGATAAACCTATCCTAAAAGAACAAGTAAGACAGCAACAACCTACCCAGAAGGAAGTTAAAAACAAACTACTGCACTCATTGGTATTACAAAAGAGAGAGAGAAAATAAATAAATAAATAAACATACAGACAGAGAAGAAACAACTGCTCACAGACCATCAGGCAATAGCAGTTATTAGAGGATGTGTGGGAGTTTAATGGTGGTACAGTCAATTTGATAATAATAGATTCAAGTATTGTTAAATCATTTGCTTTTGTGTCCTATTACTGAAAAATCTTTATTTTCTATGAATGTTTTATATCTTCAGTGATTCCTGATATTAGACTGTTCAGGGCTGGATAATATGCGCCCGGTTCTAAGCTGACTCCTCTGAGCATCGATGCGAACCGCAACAGCCTCTAGTACATCCGACATAGATCCTGACTTTACATCTGGGGCGCGCCTTATATATAACGTTGGATGTAAACGGGGACTGGGCTGGTCTTTAAGCTGAAAGAAGGCGCCAACTGTTCGGGGTTCCTCGGGATGAGCTTGAGGTTAAGGGCGGTAATTCCTTTCGAAAGATGTTGAGAATTTCTTCCTGAAAGAATCATCTTGCATAACAAGGGGAACGCTGTATAAATTCATCTTAGGGACGGTGTAATATGGGAAATTGGCGTCATCTTCTTGTTCAACATGCTC
>NC_089744.1:72288879-72321379 GCF_040412425.1 Macrobrachium rosenbergii | reverse complement strand
CTTATTCGACTCTCTAATTCCGTATAAACTATCTGTGAAGATGATGTTATGTGAACGAAATAACACTAAATGAAGTAGGTGGTAATGCTGGGTGAAAGAAACAACGGTACGGATTATCAGAGCGCTACGAAGACAATGAAGCTGTTGCGTTACGCCTTCGGGTAGAAGTTTCTATGAAAGGGTGCAGGCAACAATCCCGGTCATTCAACGTGCTGATAATCGGCCAACGAGAAGTTTGCTATTTACAGTCTGCAGTGTGCGTTAACTGTGGTATGTGAACTTTCGAATTAACGGGTAGAAATATGGTTGCGTGATCACTTATTTTAAGAACTAAAATATTTGATGACCAAGCTATCGTTACTCAGCTAAAGAAGAATGCCATTTTTAAAGTGAAGTATGAAGAACAGTCAAACCACTGATAAGTGTCTGGGTGAAATTAAAACGTAGTAATATGAACGACCAATTTTCGCGAAATCTTAACGCAGTAAATGCAAAAGAATTACGTGGCAATGGTGACATGCCCCATTCTGGTACTGGCTTGGAGATCATTTGTGCGGCGGCAAAATTTACGACATTAAATTCAGATCAGTGCGAAACTGTGCTCGTCGAAAGCGCTGTAATGCGAAATGAATATTTCGCTCTGCAAGAACAAGTAAGCTTTTACAATATAGCTAACTTTTGAATGCCTCCTCAAAGCAACACTAAACCAGATTACGAAAGCTATGAAAGTGACAAAATCATCAACTGCATTAGAAATTTACGATCAATAGAAAGAATAAAGAGAGGAAAACAGGAAAACAACTTTGAGCCTTGACACAATAAATTTAAGAGTGCTACTGTAAAAAAAGAACTAGGAAGATCGGGATATCATTTTCTTCTGTCATTTCACTGATGATCACAGGAATGATTGTAATTATTGATTCGAAAGATATCACTGTGCCGGAAAACACAAAAGAACACAAATATTATCGAAAAGACAGCTGGAAGTCATAAAATGAGAACAAGCTTATTCAATATTCAGAGGAAATATTCCTTTTCTTTATCTATCACACAACAGACTATTTTGTTTCTAAACTTTCTCTCTCTCTTCTCTCTCTCTCTCTCTCTCACGCGTATGAATGTGTGTGTGCGCATGTGTGTGTGTATCTGGTTATGTATGTGATATAATACAGTATTATACATATTTATTTATTTACTTTAGAAGAGAAGAAGAAGAGAAGAAGGAAAGGAAGGTTTCAACCTGAGTAATATCTGTTGTCCATGCTCGGAGAAAGGCTGAGAAAATACAGATGACCAGATCAAAAAACAGTAAACATTGATTATATTTACATTACAGGCCTCCATGTAACATGAGCTACATTCTTTCAGCATGAACAACGAAACTGCTGTTTAAAGGAAAGCGTATATGACACAATGGAAATATGTTTATCATCGTTATCACGAAGACTGTTTCTTTGTGCATTATATTTCAACGTAAGACAAGAAAAAACAACCACTGAAACCGACTGCGAAATAATTTTCATTCCAAATTTATCCCGTCTTTCAATGATACGTGGTATAAGCCTCGATGATGACGCTACTGATGACAATGCAGTGTGGTATCTGCGTAACGACATAATGAAACGTAATGAGCTAATACGCCGATCGACAGGCGACGAGCGCAAAATACGTTAACAAAAGTGCACGACATGCAACGACCTTATTATTCTTGAAATGTCGCAGTCGAAAGGATTCCTGCCCGATAAATATGCGATAAACAGCAATATTCATTGGTTATGCTCAAAAATATCTGGTAATGATCAACAACCAACAATATATTTAATATTAGCTAAAAGATTGAAGTCATTATCGTTAATCAAAGGCATTAGATAAATAACTGGTCAGTTAGTATTTTTCTCCGTAGTTTATAGAATAAACCGGAAGTCTTTCCTTTGTCTATATGTATATTGAATAAGCATGGCGCTAAGTCAAGTGAGAAGCGATTTTCGAAAACATGTCGATGTAAATATATCCTATGTCGGTAGTGCTAGGCAACAAGCTGCTCTTGTTGAGAGGTCAAGTAAGAGCGCATGCTGTGTTTGGGTACTAGGCTGTGTATGTTTCATGTGCACTCAATATGTTGAATGTTCCTTCTATTTCTTTTCATTCTGCCACACTAGATTCTTGATATATATATATATGTATGTATATGTATATATATGTATATGTATATATGCTCAACATACTCATATATATATAAATTTCTGACTCACATGAGGATCGAACTCCGATCTATTAAGTGAGAGAGTCAGGGTATTAGTTAGATTGTTGTGCCGTGGACTCTCATCTCTTGAAAAGACCAAGATTCATTGATGTGAGTCGAAATTAATTTCTGAAAACACGTTCTCATGTCTTCCATTCACTCTCATATATATATATATATATATATATATATATATATATATATATATATATATATATGCTGCTGCTGTATATATATATATACATATCACATACATACATACACTCTGCTGCTCTGCTCCTATCTGCTCTGCTTTATACATACATACATACATACACTACTTTCTTTACATATATATATATATATGTATGCTTATATGTATATATATAATCAGGCAATTCGAAAAGGCACTATCATATGCATTTGATATAAACTATGACGTTCCTAACTCTCATAGAAATATAATCAGGCAGTTCAGGGAAAGGCACTGTCCTTATGCATTTTATTATAATGTGCCGACGTTTCACAACTCCTCATAGTTGCATTTTCTAGGCTGCAAACAGCGAACATAACAATCAAGTAAATTAAAATTAAAATCACAAATCAAATTACAATTACAATAAAACGTTCACAATAAATATTAAAACCTATCCTAAAGAACAAGTAAGGCTGTAACAACCTACCCAGAAGGAAGTTAAAAACAAACTACTCATTGAGTATTACAAAGAGAGAAAATAAATAAATAAATAAACATACAGACAGAGAAGAAACAACAAGACCATCAGGCAATAAACAGTTGTGTAAGAAGGATGTGTGGAGTTTAATAATTAGTACAGTTAATTTGATTATAATAGATTCAAGTATTGTTAAATCATTTGCTTTGTACTTGTCCTATTAATGAAAATCTTTATTTTCTATGAATGTTTTATCTTCCAGTGATTCCTGATATTCTGGAACTGTTCAGGGCTGGACAAATCTGCGCCCGGTTCTAAAGCTGACTCCTCTATGACATCGATGCAGACCCGCAACAGCCTCCTAGTACATCAGACATAGATCCCTGACTACATCTGGGGCATGTTCCTTATATAACGTTGGATGTAAACAAGGGACTGAGCTGGTCTTTAAGAAACTTGAAGAGAGAGCGCCAACTGTTCGGGGTTCACTCCCGGGATGAGCTTGAGGTTAAGAATTGGTAATTCCTTTCGAAAAGATGTTGAAATTTCTTCCTGAAAGAATCATCTTGCATATAAGGGAACGCTGCGTATAAGATTCATCTTAGGGACGGTGTAATATAGAGAGTGGCGTATGTAGCGTTTCAACATGCTATTTGCTGTTTAAAAAAACAGTTTGGATGAAACAGTTGTTCCTGAAATAATTAGTGAGATATATGTTATTTCGTCCGGCCCAAGGTGACCTATTAGATGACAGAGTAAAAGCCCTGTGGAGGAGGGTGAAAGAGCGATTTTGAATTTAATCACCCAACACCCCAACGCCAGGGGTACTCCTAGAAAAAGAATCTGGCAGCAAGATTTCCCATTTTTGGACGTTCTGGTGTCAGAACCAGTGGGATTCTACTGGCATATACCGTAAGATAAGTTTACGGGTTTGGGTATGAATTTTTATAGCTCTTGTTTTTTCAATTTTAAATTAAATATCTCACCCTCCTTCACCGATTTACTCTGTCATCTAATTGGCTAACTTTTCACGACGAAATAACATATCTCACTAATTATTTCAAGACAACTGTTTTCCATCAAACTGTTTTTAAACAGTTAAATAGCATGTTGAACAAAGAAGATGACGCCACCTCCTCTATATTACACCGTCCCTAAGATGAATTTATATATAGCGTTCCCTTATATGCCAAGATGATTCTTTCAAGGAAGAAATTTCTCAACATCTTTCGAAGGAATTACCCGGCCCTTAACCTCATCCCGGACTGAACAGTTGGCGCTCTCTTCCGTTTAAGACAGCTCAAAATCCCTGTTTATCAACATATATAAGTACAAGTGCCCCAGATGCAGTCAGGGATCTATATCGGATGTACTAGAGGCTGTGCGGGTTCATGATACTCATAGAGTCAGCTTTGAACCGGGCACATGTTATCCAGCCTGAACAATTAATATCAGGAATCACTCGAAGATATGTAAAACATTCATAGAAAATAAAGATTTTTTTCAGTAATAGGACAGAGAGTACAAAAAGCAAATGGTTAACAATACTTGAATCTTATTATCAAATTAACTGTACCACCATTAGAAACTCCCACACATCCTCTACACAACTGTTTATTACCTGATGGTCTTGTTAAGTTGTTTCTTCTCTGTCTGTATGTTTATTTGTTTATTTTCTCTCTCTCTCTTTTGTAATACTCAATGTGAGTGCAGTAGTTTGTTTTTAACTTCCTTCTGGGTAGGTTTTTGCAGCCTTTTACTTGTTCTTTTAGGATAGGTTTTAGTCATTTTATTGTGAACGTTTTATTGTAATTGTAATTCTGATTTGTGATTTTAATTTTAATTTACTGATTGCCATGTTCGCTGTTTGCAGCCTAGAAAATGCAACTATGAGGAGTTGTGAAACGTCGGCATATTATAATAAAATGCTAAAGGACAATTGCCTTCCTGACCCGCCTTGGATTCTTCGAGCTGTTGCTCCGGAAGTTGAAGGTATATATATATATATATATATATATATATATATATATATATATATATATATATATATATATATATAAAGACAAAATCCACGAAGGGAAGGGAAACAATAAAGTACTGCAAGGCCTTTCGACAATAAGTCGAAAGGCCTTGCAGTATTCCATTGTTTCTCTTTCTTTCGTGGATTTTGTATTTATATACATATTCATCACGTTCCATATTTTCGCGATTCAGTTATATAAATATAATTAATAGATTTAATCAGTCACATCCAGTACATCATTTTATATAAACTTGCGGTTTTCTTAACCTATGATTATACTTACAAAATTATCAATAGATTCTCAGAAGACAGGAGTAACATTCATTACTAATATGTCACCCAAATTATTTGTGTCCACACAGCTACCCACATTCAAAGTTTATCGAATCGAACTTACACTTAAAGAAAAAAAAATTAATAATTTGAGATAAAAGAATATCAATAATGCTGGGCGTCTCTTGAAATCATCATATAAATATTCTACTCTCAGCGGGTGGCTGTGAAATTCATTTCTGTCTTGGACCCCGAGACCAAGCGGCCGTTATATTCAGCGTTAATTTAACTCAACGCGCAGTAAAAGGAGCAAAATTATGTAGGTAGGCTAATCCAAATGTCGTTCCATTATTTTCCAGCGAGCGAGTTCAGACTTACATAAGTGTTATTTTCATTTTCAGACTTAACTGCAGGGCGTGTTCTCTGATTCTGTCCTTGGAGAAATAGTTGTCCTAATTGAGGAAGATCATATCAATAAGCCACTGAGGGAGAATGTGACTCCCTTATCTTGGGAAGATATAAAGAAAAGGGATCTAGAGATGGTGTAAAACTCCGGAGACATTCTTCGATAAAATTAACATATTCACAAGTAGGTAGGAAACAAATTATTGTGCAATAATATTTTTCACGACTATTGAATATCTAGTACAAAGTCTACAGGGTATTTAGATGATATAGATTACTGACAGTTGATGCCAGAAACTTGTTTGCTAAAGTCGAAAGTTTGCTTGACATCCTGGGTGTTTGTAGATTTTTAAAATTAGTTTCTCGTCGACGTTTATTATTCCAGCTAAAGATGTTTGATACATTATTAGAAAAGGGAAACAAAAAAAACTCAATTGCCATTGAACAGTTATCAAGATTAATGGGTGATAAAAGAGAGTTGAGAGATTAGCATACAACGCGATGATGGATGAATAATAAGATAGGTTAAAAGATACCAAAGCAAAGAATGATTTCTGAGATGCTGAAAAATCTCTGATGCAGCAGAAGTTTGGAAAGGTTAATTTAGGATGGTAACTCGTAACATCCGAAAAAGGGAAAATAATTTCTATTATTTTGTTTAGTTGGAGACTAAAAAAAACATTTTAAATTGAAATTCCTTAGACATACACCAAAAACTTAGAAAAAATACCCGATTTTGGCCCCAAAATCAGCAACCCACCCAATTCTTCAAATCTTAAAAAGTTCTTTATTTTATGACCTAGGCAAAGGGTTTTTTTTTAGAGAAGATTCATTAAGCATGAGATAAATAAGAATAAAAAAAATTCTCTAACTCACCCATCAAACATCGAAGCTCCCAAACTCCCTCTTCATTAATTTTATGCCAAAACCTCTTTATTTTTAAAGAATATTTTCTTAGCTAACGGGGTAGAATAGTCTTCTATGGAGAGTGGGAGGTTTACAGTTTATTTCTTTAGTATTATTTATTCAAAGAAATAATACTGTAAATGTGCTAATGACTTAATGTACAGCGTTTCAGAACTTTGGATATTTTGAAGCAGTTTTCTTCTTGAGAATTGGATTTTATTCACATATCTTTCGTCATTCATTTCACTCATATAAATTAATAATTTTCTTAATCCATCATTCATTGTTTGATCCTATTTGCTTTCTCTGTCTCTCTCCCCCATCCACAATCTTTTCCTTTGCCAACTGCTCATCTTTTCTTGGTGCGGGACGCAGAATATTCTGGCACCCTTTCTCGCATGGGAAAGGGAAGATCGGACCTCTGTCTTCTGGCTGATTTGGCGGAAGGTTAGAGAAAGGTGGCTGACAGAAACATAATGTTTTAGTGGATAGCAAATGATGGAGTTCTCTCAGTGTTTTCTGTTACTGAAGGGTCTGGCAAATTTTTTTTTAACAGAATCGTATACATTCTCGTCAGTTTGTGACTGATGATATCTTCGGTGATGTTTTTGATAGCCTCTCATGAGTGCTTCCATTCCTGTGTGAAGATGAAATCAGGAAAATAACTAATCGTTAACTGCTTTACGAAAAGGTCATAATTAAACGAATGGTACACAGTTACTTTAAGAAATGTATGCAGGATGAAAACTCCCTTAAAAAGACGTTTTTTTGGTGTATTGTGAAAGTTTCGACGTATTCCTAATACTCTCAAGAATTTTCATTCCTTTTTAGAAATAAGTCATAAAAAAATCAGTTACTCTATTTATTTATTGGCTTTCATCTTCGATAAGATGTAGCCAATTGTTGAATTCGATAGGAATACTTAACAGTTGCTCTAAGTTTTCGTTTATATTATTTAGTAGTTTTTGAGTATACTGTATATCTGCGCATGAGTAGTGGAGACGTTCTTGAATCTTCACTTGGACGTTTCCTGCTGACATTTCGATGGCCTCTTGGTAATATGCCAAATATCATTTTTTGCAAATGCATTTTTCACTCCCCCTTCCCCTTTCTTTAGTCTATCGACAATGATACACAATTTTGAGAAGAGTTGATGGCTTGAATATACAATTTTGATACCCATAGGCTTTTGGTTAATGTTGTGATTTATATTAGAAAAATGTATTTCCACAATTCATTTGTCTCTTTCAGTAAATGAAAGAATGTATTCTTTGAATACGTATCTATTCAACCACAATTATGTTTAATATGAAAGAAGTTGAGAGAGACGGAACAAAACCTAAGAGAGATGCAGGTATGCTGATAGTATAGAGAGAGAGAGAGAGCGAGAGAGAGAGAGAGAGAGAAGCACAGCTGCAGAAATCTTGATAATGAATGGACCGTTGAACTGCTTTCCGTCTGATGTAATTATGTTAGGTTCCGTACATTGGCTCCAGATAAGCAAGATTTTCTTTTCTAGACCAAAGAAAACAGACTCAGGCAAAGAAATCGGGTCCCCTTGCGGAAGGAATAGAGCTCTATAGAAGAAAAGGTTGTGTCGTCAAGGCCTAGATAAACTGCCTTTGGTTCAACCCTTTCAAAGGAAAGATATGATAAAGCGCTCTCCCAAGAAAACCATATTCTATTCAAGGATTTTTTTTTTCCCCCTTTCTTTTTAGTGTGGATTTGACGGTGAAATATACCACATTCACAAGACAAATTAGGGTAGCTTTCTCTCAGAAATATGTAGAAAATATTGAAGACTGGTTTTTATATTCTTTATTCGAAAATCAAGACGACAGAAATTAGGATTCATTGAAGTTTAAGCCTACTCGATTTTGCGTTTTCAGTTAAATGCATTGCCGAAATTGGCCTTGATAAGATCAGACATTTCTAGACTAAATGTGTGCAACATTGCACAACCAGGAAGCATCGGCAACAGATACTTAGGAATGTGAATTTGGATCATTGTCATAATTAAGGATAGGGCAGGAGGCAGACGGGAGATCATTCCTTACAGGAACAGAAACCACGAAAGAAATGAGGCAGGAGAGATACTGTTAGGGAAACAAGGAGACAGGTCATCTTGCTTCTTCTTAAATATATAAAGCATTTGATAAGCTTCAAGAAGGTAAGAAAAAATCCAAAAGAACGATAAAGGCCTAGGATAAAACAATATTTACATTAAGGTTTCATTTTTCTTCATTCCTATGAAAATTACCTTGACTAATGAATAATTTCACGATGAGGAGACGCAAATAGGATTTTTCCAGTGGAATTAAATCAGTTTGGACTGGAAATAATAGAACCATTTCGTCAGTACGTCACCTGCGAATCATTCCAGTAAGTTGGCAAGTGGCTGTAACAGCAATAAGGTAAACATTCCCGTGAAGTATGTTCGAATCCTCCCAAGAAAAAGTCTCTCCATTTATTTCCCTCTTGGAATTTAAGACTTTCAGGGTAACGGGTTTCCAGAAGGTACGAGGAAATCGAGAAGTTAGGAAGCCACTGTTGTAAAAATAAAGATTTTTTTAATTAGATCAGTTTTAACAGTTTGTCAATGAGGATAGTATAGTTATGCAGACTGTTTGTCTCTGCAACATATTTGTAATGCTAAGCTCACACATTCACGTATCAAGTCACGCATGCGCACGCACAGCCGGAATTTGTGAAACTTGCGCATACGCGAGAAAATAAGCCCCGCCTAACTGGATACGTGTCATGGGATGATGTGCATGATGCATGCGTATTATAGTGCGCTGCAAATGTACGCACTGCATAAGGGTGACGTGACGCTTACCGACAAGCGGCGGCACAGGCAGATGTAGTGTGTGGCAGAGCACGTAACACCAACGTATGTATACCGTATGTGTTACGTTCTGCGTAACTGAGTTACGCAAACGTCACGTTGGCCCCACGTACTGCGGGTGTTAAACCCCAGCTATATAAGGGCCAGCAGTTGCACATGTGAGGCTAGTCAATGCCGTAACACCACAGCGTCAAGACATACTACCAACGTGCTGAAGCAACATGGACAACATAGCTGAAATGCGTCAACTTATAGCTATAGCAAGTAGGGATAGAACAGAAATGTTACCATATGTCATTGAATATGTGCACGTCATGTTATTGCTGGAGATTGCAATGATTGCTGCAAAGCACACAGAGCAGAAAAAAAGGCAGCCAAGGAGGGTGTGGGCGTGGCTGTACCTGCAGAAAATGATGGAGCAAGGTCATTATGACAACCTGATGGAGGAGTTGTCAACTGAAGCCCCAGACCTGTACAGAAATTTTACCCGGATTGACAAGGACCTCTTCAATGAAACTGTTGAACGAGTCACACCCTACATTCAGAAGAAAGTGACATTTTGGAGGGAACCCATTGAGCCAGGCCTACGTGTTGCTATCACCCTACGCTTCCTCGCTATAGGTGATTCATACAAGAGTCTGCAATATTCGTCCCGGGTAGCCCACAACACCATTAGTCACATCGTACCAGAGATCTGCAGGGCCATTGTTGCTGCCTTCGGGGATGAGGAACTGCAGGTGCCACAAACACCTGAAGCGTGGCAGGAGGTTGCACGGGGTTTTGAGGAACGGTGGAACTTCCCGCACGTAATGGAGCCGTAGATGGAAACACATTAGGCTCCGTAACCCTCCCAAAGGGCGGTATGCATTACTTCAATTACAAGAAGTTCTACTCCATGGTATTACTTGCAGTTGCTGATGCTTCATACAAGTTCCTATACGTCGACGTGGGTGCCACTGGGTCAGAGTCAGACGGTGGTGTATTTGCCCAGACCCGACTGGCAGAAATGCTGTTGCAAGTCAACCTAATGGATCTCCTGTGCCCTACTTCCTAGTTGGCGATGATGCCTTCCCCCTGAGGAATTACCTTATGAAGCCCTACCCCAAAAGAGGACTTAGCAAGGAGGAACGGATTTACAACTACAGGTTAAGTAGGGCACGCAGGACGGTGGAGAACGCCTTTGGGATTCTGGCATATAGATTCCGATTATTCCACACTGCAATATGCTTGAAGCCTGACCATATAGAGCCATTAGTGATGTCTGCATGTGTTCTGCACAATATGATCATAAGAAGAAATGCACGAAGACAAGAAGGAGATCAGGAGCACCCCGTCACACATGCTGTCATCCCTGGTAGCTGGAGGAGTGACCCGTCCTTAGGAGCAGCCCTTCCAACCGTGACCGGCAACACTGCAACGAGGGACGCAAAGGAACAGCGTAACATGCTGAAGGAATACTTTTCATCAGCTGAAGGCTCCGTGCACTGGCAGGAGAACATGATTTAGTTACTTTCCTGCATACCTGATTGTTGTAATTACTTAAATGTATGTTCCTGCATTTATTTTGGACTTATTCAAAATTCAATAATGTATTAATTCAGGATTATTTTGCCCTCTGTATTTGTGTACTTCTGTTTGTTTTAGTTGATTTAATAAAAGATATTGCTCATATCCTTGATATATTACTCTCATCAATACTTGGTAATTAGGAAGAGGATAGAGCAAATGCATGTTTAATCAATATGAAACAAACATACATATAAATAAAAGAAAGAAGATGTAGTTATTTTGCCCTTTTTAATAATTTCTTTACATGGATTCTATTCTGATATGATAATTCTATCATTTTTGAAAGTACCTTCTCTTAACATTGTTTCTATTCTGATATGATAATTCTGTCATTTTTCAAAGTACCTTCTCTTAACATTGTTTCTATTCTGATGTGATAATTCTATGTTCTTGAAAGTACCTGCTCTTAGCATTTACATTGTTGATATTCTGATATGAAAATTCTATCTTTTTGAAACTACCTTCTCCCCAATATTTGTGACGTTTTATATGACTTGCTAATATTTGGTCTGTTGTCATTTTGCTTCTGTGCACATATGTTACATAAAGTATTTTGAACTTATTTCAAAGTCAATAATGTATACTGAAATGTTAGTGTATTTGGGTTCATTTTGCCTTCTTTATTTGTGTACTTGTATTATAGCTACTTCATTGAATACATGATATTTGAACAGAGGATAGAGCTAGTCATGATATTGCAAAATATATTCATTTAATATAAAATACAAACATACACATAAATACAAGCAAAAGGAAAAACAACAGTATATACATTAACTCTGTAAATTATTCAGGAATGTCGTGTCAAGCGACAGGTTGCTGAGCTCCTTTGGAGTCGATGTCACCAACTGTGCTTGCAGGAGTGCCAGCTGCTGTGCAGTGAGTGCCCGCTGCTGCTGCGATACCGACAGGCTGGCAGGAACTGCAGGTGCCTGACACTCTGCTGTCACTGCCATGGTGTGGGTCATCATGGCCCTCGACGGCACCGTGGAGCCCTCTTTGGTGGCACGGATGTACCTCTGGATGGCACCGAGCACCTCCATTTTCAGTTGCAGACTCAGCTGCTCTGACACCTGCGAGCACTCGTCCTCGACCTCTTGAAAAAACTTCCTCCAGTAGAGGACGCGGGGGTTACGAGGAGCTGGCTGCACATGGGTCAGCATATCGTCCCGGAGGGCCTGTGCCCTCGTGAAGGCGACGTCGAACAGCTCGGTAACTTGGTGTTTCCGAGCCTTGGTGCTCGCTGGATCAGCAACCGGAGAGGGCGAGGGCGTCGGTGTCAGGGCAGGCAAAGGAACAAGAGCAGCAGGCAGGTCCAGAGCTTGGGCAGGGAGGGCGGCAGCAGCACAGGCAGCCTGTAAAGAGAGGAGGAACATATATGAGAAAATGGTATAAAATGTACATTGAATGCATGGAAACTATGTAATAACGTTATATTCAGTAATAATTATGCATGGAAACACATTAAAACAGACATACCATCGGAAGTCCCAACACCTTTGGCTTCCTTTGACGCACAATGTGCGGCTTCAGGAAGTGGAAAATGTTGAGAATCCATTTCTCCCGGTCCGTCAGCCGTCTGCCCGTCCCTTGGCCACTCTTCTCCGGCGTGAGCCACCCAAAACGACTCCTGATGGACGTAAACCACGTCCTCAGTTCACGGCCGCTCACAGGAGGAACAAGTGACTGGCTCTTCCCTTCAAAGGCCCTCCACACCTTGGCCTTGTCCTTGTAGGCTGTGAGGCCCTTGTTATAAATAAACTCGGCCTCGGTCTCCAGCCACTCGCCAACAAGCCTCTCGTTTTCCTCCGAGAGGATCACTGACGGGTTCTTCTTCCGTCCCTGACCTGTAGGGCCATCTGGGCCATCTCCTTCAGGAGTGCCTTCGGTGTCGTCGTCAGCATCCCCCTCTTGGGCGTTGTTGTCAGTGGCGGCGGCGGGGTCGCTCTCGTAGACGAGGGTAAGGTACTCTTCCTCCTCCTCAAGCTCGCTCTCCATCACAAGCTCGTGGGCCTTAAGCTGCAGCACCACAGCATCGCTGCCTGAAGGGGGACCATCAGCTTCAGAAGGCTTTGCGTAGGGGGCAACTCCAGCTGCCAGGGCTCCTGGAGTTCTCAGGGCCCCTTTCCTGGTCCTCTTCAGCATGGGTCCTTTGGGCATCTTGGCTGCAGTGGATGACAAAGACAGAGGCGCTGACGGAGAGAGCAACAGGATGCTGGCTGGAGAAGCACTGACCCGGAAGCTCGCCGCCTGTCCCTTTTATCCCAGGTCAAAGCGTTGCCACATCTCCGCGGTTGCGGGCGATGCGGCAGCATTGCCGCATCTACTCCCACGCCATGCTGACAGCCACGCGGTGCCCTGGGGCAGTGTGGGCCCCCAGGTAAGGGTGTGGCGGCTGCGCGGTCAACCCGCGGCTGGCGCCATGCTGTGCGGGTCGGGTCACGCTACCTGACAGCTGACCTGGCCACCCACGCAGGGTTTTGAGCAGGTCGAAAGGTTCGTGGCCCCCGGCACGCACGCCCGGGTGGTCCGTAACGGTCGCGCCGCATGCTGCCACACTTACACAGTACTTACAGTACATTTACGTTGTATTTGCGTTGTGTTTACGTACTTTCTGGCTCCGCTCCGTTCGTGGCCGTGCGTGGGCATGCGTGCCTTGATACGTGAATGTGTAAACATAGCATAATCTATAGGTTCTCGAATGTCTTATCTATATCTAAATGGCTTTTAAATAGTAGAAATGTAATACACTTTTTCTTATCTACATCGTTGTATTTCCAATACCTACCCAAAGTTGTATAATTAAAATATACGATAATCTTTTCATATTTATAAAATAGCCGCATTTTTAACCCAAAACTGGAATAATAGCAAAAATGTAATTTTGCACATTCTATTTCAAAATGAGGTTTGTTGTAGATATTATTACTATTATTATTATTATTATTATTATTATTATTATTATTATTATTATTATTATTGTAGTAGTAGTAGTAGTAGTAGTTGTAGTAGTAGAAAAATTAATCATATTTATGAAAAGACAAGACTTTGATGTAACTGGGATACTGTATTAGGTTATAGTCTGCATCTTCATAAATTTTTCACACTATGTATCATTGGCTTGCTTATGAAAAAGTAAGCATGAAGTACTGAAGACTCTAATTTCGTATTAGATCCGAAAGGATCTCTTGTTTCTCTGATATTTCCAATTTCCGAAGCACAGCAAGCAAAGAAACGCATGTTGCATCCCCACCCTGAACCTTGATCTTTCTCGCAGAAAAACAAACCGTTCTCAGGGAAGGAATACTTAATGGAAAAGGTTAATTAACTATCTCTTACTTACATAATCGAGTTTTAGGACTGGTGAAATGAGTATTATAAACTTCATCTTTCCTCCCGTATCCGAAGGGCGGAAATTCGAGAAAAATTGCCTTCATATTTTGCGAAGCTTCTTTCCCCTTTAATTAGAGGAAACTGAATTTCCGTCTTGAGAGAATAGTCAGGGGACACTAACGCTAATTCTCTTTTAGAGAGAGAGAGAGAGAGAGAGAGAGAGAGAGAGAGAGAGAGAGAGAGAGAGAGAGGGTGAACTGATATAAGAGATATAATCACATAAGCTATGAAGGTCAATAGAGAGAGAGAAAGGTGGGATGCAAAAAACAAAATAGAATTTCGTTATCTAAAGTAACGAGAGAGAGAGAGAGAGAGAGAGAGAGAGAGAGAGAGAGAGAGAGAGAGAGAGAGAGAGAGAGAGAGAGAGATCAGCACTGCCTTATGTGTGCAGATACTGTTATGGTTCTCATTTCAAAACTTCATATGCTTTTGTGTCATGAAACGATTTAAAAAAAAATTATAATTAGCAATCTAATATTTAATAAGATCTATGATTAGTTTTTATTACTGTAATCCCAAAAATTTGCCATTTTACTAGCAAATTCTTTAAAATGTCTTTTGTCAGTTATTTTCGTTCCTTAAATCGACTGCTCGACTCCTTGTGCAGCTTGTAACATATGCGATCAAGAAACACATCATTTTTGGGGGAGACAGTTCCACTTCTGAATAAAGATTGCACACTCTCATAAAAGTCAAGGAAACACTTTGACCTTTGACGTTTCTTTCTCCGAATTTTAACGTTTATTAGGGATCGACATTCCTCTTCTCTCCCATTCCTTCTTCCTCTGAGAAGAGGAAACATCCCCCTGACATTCGGTGAGAGATGAGGGGCTGTAAGACATTGGCCGTCCTATTTGTTCTCTTCTTACGGCAGCATTTGGGTCGTCACAGTCTCGCTTCTTTTCATCCTTCATATTCTCGCTCTCTCTCTCTCCTCTCTCTCTCTCTCTTGCTCGCTCGCTCGCTCGCGCGCGCGCGTGAAGGAGTCTTTCGTAGCTGCAATGTCGGGTTGCTTGCCTGAGAATGAGGACACCCAATGAATATCAACCAAAAAATCTTCAGACGCAGTTATTTGAAATATGTGAGGTAGTGATGTTGTACCAGTATGCATAGGCTAAGGATAACTTGCATTATCAATATTCCACGATCTCCCAGTTAAATGAAGTTTGATTATTCCTGGAAGGAAAGAAATTTTGTAATAAAAAAAAATCCTTTTTTGGGTGACTTAAAGAATGCGTTTTATTAGGCACTTACCTATATGACTCATCTACGCCAGCTTCCAAGAAAAAAAGGTCTCCGGTTAATGACTTTCTGGCAAGATCATAAAAGCAACAGCTTCTCATCTTTATTGCGTGAGCAGGTCTACAGAATCCTGATTTTATAGCTTCAACATATATTAAGTTACGAATTAGATTTTTATTGACCATTCAACACTTTAAATCACATATGGAATCTGTCTTGAGTCTTTTAAAATTTATCCATTTTCATAAGTTGATACATAAAGAGTCAAACATCTGCTTTCCAGTTCTATGTTGATCTAGACGCAGGTGAATTGACGTATCCACATGCATACATACATATAGAACACAGATACATAAAAGCGGACGAACGCACACGCACACACATGCAAACACACATTTGTATGTATATATATATATATATATATATATATATATATATATATATATATATATATATATATATATATATATATGTGTGTGTGTGTGTGTATATATATATATATATATATATATATATATATATATATATATATATATATATATATATATATATATATATATATATACATGTGTTTGTGTGTTTATATATGTGTGAGTGTGTCTGCAAGTCTATTTATATATATATATATATATATATATATATATATATATATATATATATATATATATATATATATATATATATATATATATATATAGTATTGATGAAACCAAATTACAGTGACGTCAACAAACTTTGCACTGTATTGACCATTAGAAGCAGTTTAGCCAACCCTTCTCAACGTATAATGCCTTGGTTTCCTACCTCCGTGCCTGTCAACTTCAGGAATATATGTTAAACGTGCTTAACTGGAATAAGGTTAATTTGGCAAACTCTGACATTCCAGACATAAAGGTCGGAAAGTGATAATTAAGGACAAATGCAGAATGACTAGATTAAAGGTAATATATAAATGATAAGGACAGATAATGATCATGAGACTTGAAGTGAGAACTATGGCACTGAAATTGATATTTTTGATGTCGCAATGTGAAACGAAATGAGCAAATAACCACAGAGAGGCTCCTTTATATTTTTGCTATACTTTATGGAATTCATCTTTCCGTATGCTGTGAAAAATAATTAGGTATCTTCTTAACCCAAGCAAAAAGGAAATTCACTCTTAAAATAAATAGAATTCGATGACGGAGAAAATGAAATAAATTTTGCAATAAGATTAATTATTAACGTAAGAATATGAGTGATACAGTCATAACGTGAATGCTATTTTAATTCAGTCGTTTGGAGATTACCTTGTTTGTCAATTAGTTATTCAAGCGATATGCCAATAATGTAAATATAATCTGCTTCAGTGTTCGTCCTTTCTGATAATAGTTTCCATTCACTTCCTCCCTCCCTTTCCATCTACATATTACTGTCACATCTTGGTTACGAGTTGAGGGATGAATAATAAGATTATTGAAAGACACCGATCATATATTCTGTTTGCTAATCTGGTTGAGGAATACGATATGTATAAATTCTATATATTTTTTTATGGGAATGAATACACGGGCAAATGATAATTAAGGGACCGAATTATTCGTGAAAAGCAAAATATTCTTATTAATATTTTACATCATGATTAAAGGTTCGTTAAAACTTAACAGGAAACCGAAGCAACAGTAAAAACAAGGCAATTTTTCACCGAAATATTACAGACGAAAATCTCGAAATCAAACAACCTTACTGTATACTCAAAGATTTCCACCTCTTCTTTCTTGTAGCAATTATGTTTTTCGCTTATTTCCTACATGGTATTAGATTAAGTTACCAATTTTTCAAGATAATAACAAACTAAACGCGCTAGAAATAAAAACGTTGAGAGAATGAGCGGTTACGTGCTAAAGCCCAAGAAAAATAACTAGAGCACTTGGAAAGGGAGGGGAAAGGTCAAAGAAAATAATGTCTGCAATAATAAAATCTCTCCTTCATAGTATTAAAGACCCCGAACTTGGCCTCCTGAGGTCGAATAAGGGGGCCAAGTATCCTCAGTGTTTTTTATCTTTTCTCTTTTTTTTCCTTGTTTTAAGAAGTAACAAAACCCGGTGAATAATTTTTAGATCGAAAGTTTCATAAACACAAAAAATATGTCATATAATAGGTCAAATATTTTGTGTATGGGGTGGACAAAAATACCATCGTTATACGGTTGAAGAAAAGATTAAGATACACATAAGTTATGATAGAAGAGAACGATTGAAAAAAAAGGGCTGTACAGTTCACTGAAGACGAGTGAGTTTCATAAGAAGGAATTGATATGAGCCTTAAAGGAGTGAATGCAAAAATAAGTAGGGTTAAAGACGAGGAAGTAGGAGAGAATAGACTTCAGTATCCAGTAATTGTGGGCCGGGATGCAAAGCCATTAATATCACAGAGTGTGTGTTTGTGTGTGTGTGTGTGTGCCAAGATTCAGTGCAATATTGATGAGCCTATTGTGCAAGCGAAAGAAGTGGTTGATGTTTTTAACATAATGGTTCAGTCAAAATGTCAGCGATTAAAGTATAAAATATTGGTGGCCACAGTCTTCTCTCTCTCTCTCTCTCTCTCTCTCTCTCTCTCTCTCTCTCTCTCTCTCCTCTTCCTTCCGTTTTACGGTAAACGGCTAAACTTTGAAAAAATGTAAATACATCCATGGATACATAAGTACACTGACGTCATAAATCTAAACAAATATTCTCGTACCAAAAATAGAAATCAGTAAATATCTTTTAAGAAATCTAAAACTTTAAAGATTTTGCAAATATCCCTTTGGGTATTACAATACGAAGTGCTTACCTACACCTCTCTTTTAAAATGAATCTAATTAGAATTTATGTCTTATAAATGCAATTTTGTCAACGTCTCATATATATATATATATATATATATATATATATATATATATATATATATATATATATATATATATATATATATATATATATATATATGTAATGTATATATATATATATATATATATATATATATATATATATATATATATATATATATATATATATATATATACTGTGCTGTTACTATAAAAAGCACCCTGTCTTTACAAAGGTTCATATAAAACTCGTGCAAAATAATAACATCTCTCTCTCTCTCTCTCTCTCTCTCTCTCTCTCTGTGATGTGACATTCTCTCGGTGAGACGTAATCGTTCATGGTCTGGATAATCTACCCGATAATACGCGTCTTACATACAATTAGCGAATGAAATATAGCTAAAAGTGTTCGTGAACTATCGGTGATTAGCTTAATATCAGATTAGAGCGAAAAACCGTCTAATAAGTTGTCTACGAGTGAATTAATAAAATCAGAAAATCATGGAGGAATCAGCCAACAGTGGCAAAAGGTGGAGAAATCTAGCTTGCATCGGAGATATTCAATATGATGAATTGGCAGGAAGGAACTTGGTTTGCTGATCGCGTAGATGAATTGCAACATTGACCAAAAAAGATGTGAAAACATTCACAGACATATTGAAAGGATACGATCCTTCAAACTGGAGCAAATCTGTAGAAAATATAATGAAAATAATAGAAGGGATACCAATGAAAGTTCAAGTTATCAAAAGACTTATAAAGAAAATCTACAAAAATCAACACATTCCATCAAAGAAAATAAGTAAGGTGGAATTAGTGAATATATTGATTGATGCAATAGGCAAACGGATGCCTAAAGCATGTAAACTATGTAGAGTGTGGTATAGCATTGTAAATCCACAAAACCTGATTAGGAAATGCTATGCTTGCCACGTACCGACACACCCGTCATGTGCTGAAGTTGAGCAAAATAGAAATAAGGACACAAAAATATTTTGCTCAACATGTCTAGTATGGATAGACAAGGTCATTAAATCAAGACTTAATGTACAGATTGTGGAGGATGAAGAAGATGAAGAAGATGAAGAAGAGGAAGAAGAGGAAAATAGAGAAGAAAATAAGACTGAAGAGAGAGAAAAGATTAATGAAAACAAAGAACAGGATAATAGTATGGATGCAGAGAAACTCATAGATTCTACATATGAGGCAATACAGCAACATACATATGAAGAAATAAATTATGACCTGATAAATCAAAATAAAATCCCAAAGAGGTTGTACCCGGATCTCCATACTGAGGGGAATGAACAAGAAAAAAAAAAAAGAAAAGAAAGACACAGTATGCACCCTTTTGAAAAGAGGGAATTGCAGGTTTGGTGAAAGATGTTATTACAAACATCCCAAGATATGTCACAATTATGAGATCTATGGCAAATGTGCATATCTAGATGGCTATGAAGAGGAATGCAGAGATCTACATCCAAAAATATGTAGAAACTGGAAAGAAGGAAATGGATGTAGGTTTAATAAGAAATGTAGGTACATGCATCCTGTAGCCATGAAAGACCAAAATCAAAATCAAATACATATAAAAACCAAGGTAAAAATGAAACAAATAAAGAAAAGAACAAAGATCATGTGATGAAGGCAAAAAGCAAGCCAACAACACATTATGAAAAGTCAGCACCACGATATGAGCCATCAGCACCTAGATATAGCACAAGGAACAAGCAATGTATCTATGATGCAAGGGGATGGTGCAGATATGGAGATAAGTGCAGGTTTATGCACAAAGTGAATAAATATGAAGCTGGAAGAACAAATATAATGGAAAAGTTGGATTTTTAATGTACGAATTTCTGGAAATGAAAAAGATCAACATATCAGAACAGGAAAGAGACATGGAAAATCCTTATTATTACCCATACTAGATAATGGAGATAATATGCAAACCATCATAGTGATGAACGCGCAGGGTCTAGTTTCGAGTAACTCAAAAGAAAGATAGAGTTCTTAGAAGAACTAACCCAAAATGAAAAAATAGAAATATTGAATATAAGTGAAACCTGGTATTCCCAAGAGACTGGTAATGATGACCAGATAAAGGGTTTCCAAACTTATAGATCAGATAGAAAAAATAGAAATCAAGGGGAACCGCGATATATGGTAGAGATGCCAATCAAGGAAAAAATCTGTGAGAAATATAGTAACACAGAATGTGAATTAATAGCGGTAGAATTTGAATCTGAAAAATTAGTGAACATTGTAATATATAGACCCCTAATACTAAAGAGTTTGACATAATAATTGAAAATTGGATGAAATATGTAGAAATCACAAGGACTGGACTATACTCCTAACCGAGACTTTAACTTTCCTTTTGTAGAATGGAAAGAACGAATAGGAGACTGTGGTTGTATTTATACATATAAAAAGAGAGCAATAGTAGTGCAGAAGATAAGAGGCAATTTGAAAAGCTATTAGATATGCTACTAGAACATAACATTCAGCAAATAAATCACCTACCAACAAGAAAGGATAATATTTTAGACCTAGTATTTGTGAATGAGGTGAACTATGTTAAAGAAATAATAGTATATAACACGAGTATTTCGGACCATAATGTCATAGAACTAACAGTCCATTCCAGAACATACGAAAACAAAGAAAAGCAAGAGACGAAAAAATGGGAAGGATATGGAAAATACAATTTCTATAGTAAGAATATAAATTGGTCAAAAATAAATGAAGAATTAAACAAAGAATGGGAAAACATATTTGTAAGTGATGATATACAGGTAAATACCGATATATTATATAAAATATTAGAGGAAATAGTGGAAAATATATACCGAAGAAAAAAGTAAGCATCAGTCACGAATTCCAAGAGACAGAAGGATCTTGTTCCAGAAAATTAGAAAGTGGAAAAAAGCTCTTGCAAAAGAAAAGAATACATGGAAAGTGATGGAACTAAAAAGTAAGATAGAAAATGCAGAACAAAAGATTATACAATCAAAAGAAAATGAAAAAATGGAACCTAGAAGAAATGACACTACAAAATATCAAGCAAAACCCTAAAATTTTTATTCATATGCAAAAAGATGAATAAAATAAGAGTAGAAATAGGCCCTCTAAGAATTGAAGGGCAATTAACGAATGGAAAAAGGAAATATGTAACATATTAGCAGAAAGATGATGTACACCTAGAATTGACAATGAAGATAATGATACAGAAATAAGAGATGAAAATACTGAATACTTATCAGATATAGATATTACAGAAGCCGATATTGTGCAGGCTATTAATGAAATTAAAATGGATCAGCAGCAGGACCAGATGGAGTACCTGCCATATTGTTAAAGAAAGTGGTTCATTCAATCGCAAAGCCGCTAGCAATATTATTAAGACAAAGTATACATACAGGCAAGATTTATGATGAGCATAAATTAGCATATATTACTCCTACTTTCAAAAGTGGTTCAAGACTAGAGGAAAGTAATTATAGGCCTGTGAGTCTGACATCTCATATTATGAAAGTATATGAAAGGGTAATGAAAAAAATATAATGAAACATTTAATGAAAAATAGATTGTTCAATATAGGACAACATGGTTTTGTACCGGAAAAAGTACACAAACCCAACTGTTAGTCCACCATGAAAGCATATATAAAAAAATATGATAAATGAAAAGATACAGATGTGGTTTACCTAGACTTTTGCAAAAGCTTTTCACAAGGTAGATCATAATATATTAGCGAAAAAATTAGAAAACATAACATTGTTGACAAAGTAGGAAGATGGATAAAAGAATTTTTGCAAAATAGAAAACAGATAGTGATTGCAAACGATGAGAAATCGGATGAAGCTACGGTAATATCCGATGTACCACAGGGTACGGTGTTAGCTGCATTGCTGTTTGTGATTATGATTGCAGACATAGACAGTAATGTTAAGGACTCAGTAGTAAGAAGTTTCAGATGACACAAGAATAAGTAGAGAAATTGCTTGTGATGAAGATAGGAACTCGCTACAAAGAGACCTAAACAAAATATATAAATGGGCAGAGATAAATAGGATGGTATTTAACTCTGATAAATTTGAATCAATGAACTATGGTGATAAAGTAGGAATGCTATATGCATATAAAGGACCTAATAATGAGACAATCACAAACAAGGAAGCAGTTAAAGACCTTGGTGTGATGTTGAATAGGAATATGTTATGCAATGATCAAATAGCAATTCTACTGGCAAAATGCAAAGCAAAAAATGGGAATGTTGTTCCGGCACTTCAAAACAAGAAAAGCTGAACACATGATTATGCTTTATAAAACGTACGTACGTAGTCCACTTGAATATTGCAATATAATATGGTACCCACACTACCAAAAGGATATTGCACAAATAGAGAGTGTACAAAGGTCATTTACAGCTAGAATAGAAGAAGTTAAGGACCTTGACTACTGGGAAAGACTACAATTCTTAAATTTATATAGTCTTGAAAGGAGAAGAGAACGCTACATGGTAATTCAAGCATGGAAACAGATAGAAGGAATTACCGAAAACATCATGGAACTAAAATTATCAAAAAGAGCAAGCAGAGGTAGATTAATAGTGCCAAAACTATACCAGGAAAATTAAGGAAAGCACACAGGACATTAATCCACCACGCACCAGCATCGATAATGCAGCGTCTATTCAATGCGCTACCAGCTCATCTGAGGAACATAACAGGAGTGAGCGTAGATGTGTTTAAGAATAAGCTCGACAAATATCTAAGATGCATCCCAGACCATCCAAGACTGGAAGATGCAAAATATACCGGAAGATGCGTTAGCAACTCTCTGGTAGACATCAAAGGTGCCTCACACTGAGGGACCTGGGGCAACCCGAACGAATTGTAAGGTCTCTCTCTCTCTCTCATCAAATATATTATGCAAAAGGTAACTGGATGATAAGATGATCATGTGTACCTTCACCTTGCAGCAGAAAAGATTAAACGCGTTCAAAGCTTTGTCTTCATCTCAACTATACGGTTTACCTGGCCATTTAATCATGACAGTAAAAAGTGTAAATTGGTGATGAAAATTAAAACAAACCTCGGTTACAACTATTATCATTATTACTCTAACGATGATAATGTCAGCAGCAGTGAGGATACTAAAATATTTATAATGATAGTGTTAGATGCTATCTGTAAAGCAGATTCCAATTTCATCGACATTTCTTATCTTTCGTTTAGCATCATATGAATCCCAAATCTCCTATTACATATATGTCTGTGAAACCCGTTTGAAGTGTATTTTGTTACATAATGCCGCAGGGCTTTTTCCGTCATGGATATACCAATAGATGATGTCAGTTACATCATTTCTCTCTCTCTCTCTCTCTCTCTCTCTCTCTCTCTCTCTCTCTCTCTCTCTCTCTCTCTCTCTCTTTTCACGTAAAAGGATCTTTTATCTCAAAACAAAGCAGCTCTGAGCAAAAAAAAAAATAAATAAATAAAAAATTCTGGATCCTAAGTGAGTGTTTGGCAGAATTGGAAATCAGTGAAGCCTATTGTCTATATGCATGACTCCTCGAGGCCTGACGCTGAGGTCGAGTGCCGTTTGAATGCTCTCAAGATCCACTGGTGGATTTTTCGTTTTCCTTTCTTGTCGCTTTTTTACTCTTCGTATTCATGAGCTCTGGGGGGGGATGAGTTACCAATGAACAACTTTCTGAATAACAGAATGTTCAGCAATTCATTTTTAATTTTTTTTTTTCCCATTATGACTTCCATAACCGTTCATATTTTTTCACAACGTCAAATAAACGAATTGAAATACACGGACTTTGCAGAGGAAAACTAACAGAAGATCTCTAAACACCTGAACGCAACGGGAAAGTGTAACTGATAATTCTCAAGTGTTCTAGTAAATAAGCCTTGGATCCGAGTTTAACACCATCCTCTTCTCCACTTTCTCTCTCTCTCTCTCTCTCTCTCTCTCTCTCTCTCTCTCTCTCTCTCTCTCTCTCTCTCTCTGTATCCAAACCGTCCCTTTCGTACCTGGCATTCTCATATGACAGCAAGTGCTGCTGCTGTAAAGTGCCTCTTTTACCATTGGACACCGCCCTTCTTAACATATACGAGTATTTTCAAGTAACTCCGAAGTATTCTCTTTAAGAGCACGAGACCTTGCTAGTCTTATGTTGCCAAATCTATTAACAACTACTTATGTTTTCAGACATTTTTCTGTGTAGAGTATTATTCAGGATGGAAGTACACACAGAGGGCCTACATTCCTCTTATATGATTGTAATGGTATGCACACACACACACACACACACACACACACACACATATATATATATATATATATATATATATATATATATATATATATATATATATATATATATATATATATATGTATATATTTTATATATACACATGCATACGTATGCACATAATTATATCGTATCAAAATTAGAAGTAAATTGTGTCCTTTAGCGTTTACGCCATACAATATTTTAATAATTTTTTAGTATGGTAAAAGCAATAATCTCCATTATATTTTGAGGAATAGGTAATATAGATAATAAAATAAATAAATCTTATCGTCAGAGGCAAAAATACTAGAACGTATACAATACCAAATAATTTCTTGAAATAATATACGCAAACTTTTCTCTAATTAAAACAAATCTAATATTAAAGAAACCAAAACGTTTCGTAATTTAAAGGCGCTTTTAGCCAGACCCTTTGTTTCCAAACGATGATAAAAACTCGATGGTGATTTTTTACTTTTATTTAGAGGTTCTTAAGATATATCTGGAGGCCTTTTGACGTTTCCCTGACAACTGGTTCCAGATGTTTCATCAACATCCTTCATTCAAATTCTTCCAACGACTTCGGGATGGTTTTTGTCAGTCGCCATTATCCCAAATTACGAGAGGCGTTTAATCCATTGTGACGTAATTATTCAGTCCCACATTTCCGTTTGTGTTTGCTGAGATGTATAATTAAAAAGAAAATTTAAGCCTTTGTAGTTTTCTGTAAAAGAAAACTATTGAGATGGCTATTTGTCTGTCTGTCCGCACTTTTTCTGTCCGCCCTCATATCTTAAAAACTACTGAGGCTAGAGGGCTGCAAATTGGGATGTTGATCATCCACCCTCCAATCATCAACCATACCAAATTGCAGCCCTCTAGCCTCTGTAGTTTGATTTTATTTAAGGTTAAATTTATCCATGATCGTCGTCTGGCACCATTATAGGTGCCAACAACACAGGCCACCGCCGGGCCGTAGATGAGTTTCATGGGCCGGGGCTGAGAGTTTTATACAGCATTACCCGCTGCACAGAAAACTCGATTGCGCCGAAGAAATTTCGGCACATTTTTTTACTTGTTTTTAATTGCTCCGTTTGTGTATTAGGTTACGGAGCTATAGTTGTCACTACTTCTCGCTGGCAATAGATATCATCTTTTGACCTTGCAAAAAAATTGTCCCACAAAACATTGTGATGGCTTTTATTTCCGCTTCAACTCCATAGATGGCGTTGCATACATGTGCATACATGTTTTTTTATAACTTATTCTGTATACGTTTAACAATGATAGGTTCTTAGTCACTTACCTGGACACTTGAACGACAGTAATACGAATACCTGTGCATTCGATTTGTATTTTGTTAATATCAGTATGAGATGCTGATAAAGGAGTTTACGCACATTACGCTTAGCGTGTCTCGGATTACTTACAAATTACGAGGTTCTCCTAATAAACTACTTGCAGCTATATTTCCGTAAAATCGAGACGCAATGTAAGGCTCCTGAATTGTATGGAAAATCTGTCGTACCATACAACTCAGCTAGTTATCTGATAGACGCTTTATTGCAAATAATGAAGATAAAGCACTAAAGTTCCATAATGTTGACTTGTATTGTAATATTATGAAGTAACATTGTTATTGAAGAAAAATTTCCATGTTACGTTTAGGTTAAGCCTAAAGTGAATATATCAGCGAAAAATTGAGAAGAAATGATTGACAGTAAATTTTGGAATGTAGACATTTTTTTATACAAAATTGAATTCCTGACAAGTAATGAACAGATAAATGCAATGACAGGTTATGGCAATGAAAAATTAAATGTCATCTACACCTACATTCGAAAAATAAAATTATTCGCATTATGACATGTGACACTGTAAATAGGTGTGGGAGTTTGCAAAACCTTTTAAGTATAAATGAAGATGAACAGATGTACTGAGAAAGGAGCGAAAGATAAAGATGCGAAAAACATTGAAACCATGAGTCACTTTCTGCGCTAGAACAGAAAAAAGTGACATTATTTTTTCTTTTTTTCTTTTCAACAAAGGTTTCGTTGTATAAGGATTATTGATTTACCACTAATTAAGGAATTAGAGGCTACTTATATCTTGTTGAGGTACAAAACATTCGATATTTCATATATATCTATTTCACTAAACTATTTGTACGTATTAGTATCTGCAAATGATTATAAGCAGCTGTCCTTTTAAAGGATATACATAAACCTATCTGCATAATATGCTGACATATTCCAAGGAGTATTTTTTCATCAGCAATTAATGACCGTCTTCTTTTTTAGTTTTCTGTAAAAGAAAACTATTGTGCCGGCTTTGTCCGTCCGTCCGCACTTTTTCTGTCCGCCCTCAGATCTTAAAAACTGCTGAGGCTAGAGGGCTGTAAATTGGTATGTTGATCATCCACCCTCCAATCATCAAACACACCAAATTGCAGCCCTCTAGCCTCAGTGATTTTTATTTTATTTAAGGTCAAAGTTAGCCACGATCGTGCGTCCGACACCGCCGAGTCCTATTCTGGCAACGATATAGTATAGGCCACCACTGGACTGGGGTTAAAGTTTCATGGGCCGCGGCTCATTCAGCATTATAATGAGGCCACCGAAAGCTAGACCTATTTTAGGTGGCCTTGATTATAGGCCGTGCAGAAAACTCGATTGCGCCGAAGAAACTTCGAAGCAATTTTTACTTGTTTGCTTTTGGAATTGCTTTTCTGCCTTTATGAAAGGAATGTGACCTGAAACCGGCTGTTGTAGAACTGATACCTCGGGTATTGTTAACAGATCTGTGGCTGACGAGAGAGAGAGAGAGAGAGAGAGAGAGAGAGAGAGAGAGAGAGAGAGAGAGAGAGAGATCTTTACAGAGGGTATTAACATACATGATGGTGTTACCTTACGGAGTGACTACTTACTTATCTAAGAATATTCTTATGTGATAAATTCACATCAACAAAGATTCGAAGTCTGGAGCAAACTTTCGATCAAAACTGTTATAACCATCCCCAAGAGTACTCTGAACAGCAGGCTACATTGCAAATAAAAATAATGAGATTCACATCCGTTTGCTCGTGAATAATGGGATTTTCAGTCAGTAAGAAACTAAATTGAGATGACATTTTAACAAAGTTAAACTCCTAACGATTCTTCATCGTTTCCACTTAATGCTCAGAAGAATCTCTCCTTAATAAGAAATCACTTCATTACTTTGCTGTATTGAAAATCTCATTACCCACCAAAGCACGTAGCTGTTATTGCTTCTCATTAATTAAACTAACTGGTGTTCGTAGCACTCGTGCTAATGCGTACGAGAATTATTTAATGGCATTCAACAAATTTGGAATTACTAATAATGGACATCGCAAGTATGAAGAATTGGCATCTTACCACGCAAAGGGGTAAAGGAAAAAATAAAGGATACTTGTGTTAACTTTTAACCCCCTGTCGTATATTTTGAACTTTGACCTCATCCCTACCTATTCTCATCGAAACAGCAACTTTATCTTCCCGCAGAACGTAAAGAGTCCGTGATAGTCTCCGTTTCATAAATCGTGTGTATTTGGTCAATTAATACTGGCGTAAACAAAAGCATTTGTCCTCAACTGAAATTTAGCGTTTACCGAGCACACCAGGCAAACAAAATACCGCAGTGCATTAGTGCTTATCTAACTCTCTCTGAAAAATTCATTTTCCACACATCTAGAGCAGAGGAATCCTGGAATTACTGCATGATGTTGTGTAAATATTCGTGCGGCCATAAGCAATTGTATGAACAATTTTCAAAGTATAACTTTTTGTGCATAAGCCTGAGTGTACACGAGGACTCGCGCTAAAACCTACTCGTATATAATAATATATTTAGCTTAAAACTTTTTCAGAGCAGAGAGAAAAAAAGCTTTTGCCTGGATTTGTAGAGTACTTTTTATTTATTCTTTTTATTATGCAAGGGAAAGGATTTGAAGCTTAAATCATCATCGCTTGGTAAAAGTGCTTATTGCTTGCAAACTCATGATTCATGCAAATTGTACCTACTCCCTCAAAATAAATGCCTGTTTTTATTTTATAAATATGCAAGTACATGTCTTAAATTATAACAGCAATTTCTTGAACTTATTTCAGAGTGATTAACGTGCAATTTTCTCAAAATAAATCCATTTAAAGAGATTACTCACATCGTGTAAAGGTGTAATGAGCATTTTTCAAATAAATAGCAGCGCTCAGGAGCGATATTCATGATAGATTGTCGCTAGAAATGATGGAAAGTAATTTGAACATCTTGGGGGAAGATGATTACACTAATGAGCAGTAAATGGTGTAACCCGACGTCATTCTATCAACTGCATAATTGTTTGCTTCATAAAATTGTTTGCTTAAAAAGTTACACGTAAATCATTATAAATTTTTAAAGTTCATCACTAAGATTACAATTTCAATCAATAAACAAACAAATCTTTTTATGAGTTTCGTATTAGTTTTCGGTTTTTGTTTTCTTATTCATAAAAGTAAAATTATTCTAAGCCTCTCAGGGAGAAGTAGTCAGTTACACTAAACACTGATCAATAACTAGATTCCTGCCTCAAGGAATCAAATAATTAGCCTTCCCATTTTATTTCTTTATGCCTAAGCCTTTATTCTGGCGTCTCTTAATCATTCTTAAACTACATTTTTAATTCACCTACAACCGTAATGCAACCATAATTTACCGTTTTCACGAGTTTCATCTTTTATCCTCTTTTCCTATTTTTGGAAGATGCACTCAGTCCTCTCAAGTGTAAACTGGTACCAGAGCCTACAAAAGTCAGTGAAAGTGCTGAGCTACTCTGTATGTTTATCCCTATGGATCTCCTGATAGCTGTAAAGCTTACGTTTCTAATGTCACTATATATATATATATATATATATATATATATATATATATATATATATATATATATATATATATATATATGTATGTATGTATATATGTTATATATATATATATATATATATATATATATATATATATATATATATATATCTGTGTGTGTATGTGTGTGTGCGTGTTTTTTTTAGAATGGAAGCTGAGTCAGGTTTAATTCAATCTGACCTGTTTTCTTAAAACTTCTTCCATTTATAAATTTAATAGAGCATTAAGTCGCGGTGAGCACGTGAAAAATGTAATACCTGAGCAATTAGACCACGTCATTTAACTATTTACTATAGCTTACTTCATTGAGTAATTAGAAACTTTTACAGTTAAGATTGCTATTAAGTACAATTTAGGACAGCGAAACCAGTTCAATAAAACTTGGCTCTCATTGGTAGGTTAACATTGTAGATGACCCCACCCCAGACTTTCTGAGTTCATCTTCTCTTCCGCCCGTCTGTACAGAAAGCATTTATACTATCTGTACCCCTTCATAAATGGCTATTATTATTATTATTATTATTATTATTATTATTATTATTATTATTATTATTATTATTCAGTGGATGAAGCCTATTCATATTGAACAAGGCCACAGGGGCCATTGACTTAAAATTCAAGCTTCCAAAGGAAGAAGTAAGAGGAAGTAAAATGAAATACAGAAAGAAGATATGCCACTTATTAAAAAAGAAAAAAATAAATTAATAAAGAGATGAATAGATAAAATGCCAGAAGAATAATATAAGGGTGGCAATGCATTGCATTTTTGCTTTGAACTTCTGAAGTTCCAGTTGCACGATATCCTCTGGGAGGCTGTTCCACAACTGAGAAGTTGAACAGCGAAAGATCTGTTGAAATACAACTTATGAAAAAGTGACAAACAAGAGGCCATCCGTCGATGGTCCAAGTAATAACTACTACTATTAGGAAACAGAAACCTACCACCACGAACCACTTTATCTAAAAGAGATAAATCTCTGGCAGAAGCAGACATCCACACTGGAGAACAGTATTCCGGTAAAGGAAGTACAAATGACCTAAAACACGTTGCATTGATTTTATCACTGTTATAAATATATGAGGCTTTACGAACAATACCTAACTTATGCGAAGCATTTTCTGATCCTTTCATTAGATAAGCCTTTAAAAGATGAGTCAAAAGTTACACCTAGAATACTTAAAGCTTCAGACTCATTCAGCAAAGTTCCATCCACCTGAAAGGGAGGATCGGGTGGGAAATATGTACGAGAGCAGCTAATCGACAGAGTTTTCGTTTTACTGGAGTACAGCCTCAGTACCCACCGACTAAACCATTCCCTGGTCCGGTCCATGTCCCGATTGAGGCTGAGGGCAGCTTCAAATCTCATACGTGGAGACTTTAGCACGCCCACAAGTACCGTAATCATCGGCATACTGAACAATTTTGTTTTCCAGGCCAACAACCATATCACTTGTATATAATAAAAACAACAGTGGACAAAGAACACTGCCTGTGGAACTCCAGACCAATAGGTCTTGGTTCACTTAAGATCCTGTCCGTACAACTCACTGCTGCCTAATTGCAAGAAAATCTTTTGAAATAATCCTAAAACATATCCAGCCACTCCAAGATTCTGAAGTTTATAAACAACTACCTTGTGATTTACTAAATCGAAAGCAGCATTAAAATCTATCTGAATTACTCTGCACTCAAAACCCTTATCAACGTTCCCTTGCAAATGACATGTTAAATCTAAAAGAGCATTGCAGGTACCTAACTGCTTCCTAAATACATATTGACTATCAGCTAACAATCCTTAAGATTCCAGATATTTATATATATAGTGGCTTAAAACAAAATGTAACGATTTTATACACTGGCTAGTACAGTTTGTAACGCGCTGGCCTCGTAATCTCGGGGACCAGCGTTCGCTCACCGTCAAGGGTCGGAGAGGGAGACTATCTACCGGATGGTTACTGCCATGAGTGACGTCATGGTGAGGTGTTGGGGTTACCGGGCTGACGTCGGAACTTTAAAAATAAGTTTTTCAGCATCTTTGGAGAGCACAGGGAGAATAAAGATTGGCCTTTAAGCTTGCGCTCATTCCCAAAGATACTGCATCGACATAAAAATCTATAGAATCTAGTAATTTTGGGAGACAACACACTAGAAACTTTGTTTTAAACAACAAAAGAAAGAAACCATTAGGATCTTCTCCACGTCAGTTATCAAGATGATCCAGAATTTTCTTAACATCCCTAGGGCGAAATGTAAATTATGTAAGAATAGGTTCAGGATGACAAGTATCAGGAAGAGGGACATCCTCAGCTGATGACTTAGCTTCAAAAGTTCGATTCAGCAGTTCAGCCATTTTCCTAGACCAGTCTACCATCATCTGTTAGCAGTGGTGGTGGAATGGAAGACCAGCCTGACCCAAAGATAGATGATGCCAACTTTGGTCCACCACAGATGAGGCTGAGTAATTCCTTCAAGTTTCCTCTTCAGGGAGTTATTGTAATTTCTCACGGTTGTATGGTAAGTTCTACTCGCAGAACGGCCAGACTCAACATAAATGGTGTAATTTTGCGTTACTAATCTTGCGTTACGACTTGCCTTCTCTCTCTCTCTCTCTCTCTCTCTATATATATATATATATATATATATATATATATATATATATAGAAAAGCATAAATATTTAGGTAGATAGATAGATAGATATGTAGAATCAATATTAAAGTGTATATTTTTTAATTAACTTATGAAATCTCATAGAAAAGACAACGTCTCAAGTAGAAAAAGTCATTACAAGAAGGGAAAAACTCATGTTTTATGAATCTGAAAAATCATTGCTAATTGCTAACTGTTATTTATCGCCTCGTTGCTT